>NC_133337.1:72666656-72964156 GCF_030506205.2 Paramisgurnus dabryanus | reverse complement strand
AAGATTGATTCGTGATGTACTCGCTCATTATAAACATAACGTAAACATTTTGTAAGATTTGAACAAAAAAGTTGTATCACAACACTTTTAACTGATTCTCTCTCTGCGTGTGTTTCGCGCTCGAGCTAAGCGATGGTACAGAGAAGTAAAAGAAGAGGATGACACCATTTGCTAAGTGGGGAGTTTTTCATTTTCTACCTTAACATATACATTTTAAACCACAAACTACGGAGTATGTTTTGGACATTATTTAACCTTGTCAAAGACGAACAAACATTTTAGAATAAATAAATTTCTTGCTCCAAGTTTTAGGGGTGCTGAGCTCCTTTTTAGGGGTGCTGAAGCACCCCTAAAAAGGGGCTAGCCTCGCCCATGGTGTGTAGAACGTTCTGCTAACAATGCAATTATAACGTTTTTAATGTTACTGTTTTAAGAATGTTACATTACATACACAACGGTAACGTTTTTAATGTTACTGTTTTAAGAATGTTCCATTATATACACAATAGTAAAGTTTTCAAGGCTAGGGTGTGTAGAACGTTCTGCTAACAATGCAATTATACTGTTTTTAATGTTACTGTTTTAAGAATGTTACATTACATACACAATAGTAACGTTTTCAATGCTACGGTGTGTAGAACGTTCTGCTAACAATGCAATTAGAACGTTTTTAATGTTACTGTTTTAAGAATGTTACATTACATACACAATAGTAACGTTTTCAATGCTAGGGTGTGTAGAACGTTCTGCTAACAATGCAATTATAACGTTTTCAATGCTAGGGTGTGTAGAACGTTCTGCTTACAATGCAATTATAACGTTTTCAATGTTACCGTTTTTAAGAACGTTACATTACATGCACAATTATAACCTTTTCTATGTTACTGTTTTAAGAACGTTACATTACATAGACAACAGTAACGTTTTCAATACTAAGGTGTGTAGAACGTTCCACTAACAATGCAATAATAACGTTTCTAATGCTAACGTTTTAAGGACGTTTATTAATTGCAGATAACGTTAGGGAAACGTTCTACTAATGTTATTGCAAGAACGTTTTTGGATAACTTTAGGAGAATGTAACAGATGGCTCGGAGTCAGATCGAGGCCATTGGGCATCTGGACTGTAACAGCCCTAAAATTGTGATAATTAGATAACCCTGTCTCCTTTGTTGACAATCGTCGAGATCTCTATCACCTATCAAGGGTATAAAGTGGGCGACAATTAAAACAAATGCCGTCGTAAAAGGAGGTTCAAAGGAATTCCACCAGAGAAACCTGAGAGCCGATCGAACGACAATCGCCAGAGAGACAGCAGGGGGCACAGACGATATGTCTCTGATGAAACCACATTTAAAGATCACAATGAGCTGTTTAAATGTATATATATTTTATATCCCTTTACTGCATGATCGTGTATGTGTGATGTAACTGTGTGTTAACACTTAAAGCTCCAGTGTGTACTTTTTTTAGTTAATTCTTAGCAAAAACCCATGTTTTCTTCCAAAAGTATGTGCTCATTCATGTGTAATTACTTCCACCCCACTAATCAAAGTATTCTCGTAAGTGTAGAATCTGCTATTTAAAATACATACCGCCGTAGCGCTCTCTGGCTGAATCCATGTTGTGCCTCCATCTTTGAAATACATTCGCCGACGAGGGACATTCCTGAAATTCAAGCTCCGCCTTTCGCGCTTTCAGAGCACACTCAAGCTGGCCGCGAGCTGAAGCCTACGGAGGTTGCATGTGTAGGCGGTATACGTCATCAAGACAGTCTTATTTCAGAATATTAACAATTATAAAGCTGACATTTATTCTTAGTTAATTGTAAATTGATGTAATATGCTTATGACTTGCGAATGTAATGCTCAGTTAATTTAAATAAACCAGGCTTGATGACGTATGCAGCCCGGATATGCGACCTGCGTTAGACTGAATCCTTCGGCCGCACGCCGTGATAAACCTGCGATCTAATGCTTTGAAAGCCTGTTGAAGAACTATTCTCGAGGACATTAAAACAAGTCGCCAAGGAAGCGAAACGGGGATTTTAAACGACAACGCGACAGGAAAAACATCAAGACCAAAGTCAATATTGGAGTTAGTTTTCCAAGATGGGGCTCATTGGACTCAAGTTACTTTCTATCTTCACCACAGGTAATTCAGCATATTCGTTTACATCTATACAGTTTATGTTGTAAACTTGAAGTTTTATAGTTCCTTGGCTAACTATAGCATGGGTATGCGTAACACTTGTTAGTGTAAACGTTCATGTGGTTTAATGTCTTGGAACAGCCACACGCCGTCTCTCCGCCCATTTATGTAATCTGAGGTACTGAGTTAAATGTTTTTCATCTTTTCTGAACTCTAACACAAACACACGGTGTACAGCGCTATTTTTAGCCTTTCATTGATAAAAGCGTCTGATCTGCGCGTCTTTCGTTTCATTTTACAAGCGTGTGAAAGTTGAGCGATCTTATTACCAATATCAGAGAAAGCTCTTACATATACACGGACATGTAACGTTTACTTAAACATAAGCATTGGACTCTGACATATTAGTTCGCGTCCATTTAAACCCGTCATTACTCTAGCTCATGAGTAAATGACAGGAGAGGAACTGGTCCACAGACCATCTCCTCAGTAATCTGAAGAGAAGCGGTCGAAAATGGACAAAAAGAGACCGATTTAAACACCAAGTGTAAACGTAATGTCTCTCTCTCGTCCACTTGTGATCTGATCGATGAAAACACATCTTAATACCAAGTTTAACAGCCCCTGTGATATTTTTCCTCGCGTGGATGAAAAAGGAGTGTCTAAGCTACGTTTATGATTGCTTTTTGTAACTTATGTGATTTTAAGCGGACATATCATGACAATCAGACTTTTTACATGTTTAACATAAATCTGTGTGCTTTGACGGATCACAGGCAAAGGACAATGCAAATTGTTCATTTTTTTTCATTGCTTTTGCTTTAGCTACTGGAAGCCATGTTAACCTTGGCATGACAGGGCCACCGTACTAGTTAAAACGCGTTCCGAATGGGGGGGGCTAGAAACTAATAATCAGTTGGTTGTCATATAGAGCTTTACCGCTAGATGGGAGTAGATCCTACACAGTGGGGCTTTAAGTTAGATTTTGTTCACTGTAGCATGGTTCATATCTTAGGTATGAAATTATTATTCAACGTGATCTTAAACCCATGTCTTGTCTAGTATCAAATTAATCTACTTTCTATTTCCTAATCATTGCTATGTATCATATTACTATAAGCCGCATCAATGTCATTTAATATCGATTTGAAGAGTTATGGAAACAAACTTTTATCATTATGCAATTACGCAAATGTGATGTCTGAAAGAACAAAGGCTTGTTTCCCGCGCGATCGAACACTTCGCACATTGGTCATTCACCTAAAATGGGCTGGGCGCGTGAAAGGTCAAAACGGCCTATCGCCCAAGCCATCATCGCTCGGTAGCCTAAGGCTCAGTTCGCGCAAGTTCACTCAGGAGCGCTCAGTCGCTCGGTTACTCAGGTAACCCGTCAGTGCAGTTTGGAAACTCGCTGAGACTCACCCAGAGTGCCTCGGATTCATCATCTTTTCTCTGAGCCCTGTCCTACTCTTCGGGACAGTAATTTCCTGGCTTGCACTTTGCACTTCGAGTTCGGACAATTTACGCGAAACAATCCGCCATACGGAACAACCTAACGGACTTACGAACACTTCTGGATTCTCTCTCTCTCTCTCCCTGCTCGCACCCGCGCGCATCAGAAACTACGCATAGCATCACAAAGAGCCAAATGCAAGTATAAACTTGTTTACTTGCTGATATTTAAGCTTTATCCCTTATGAGAATTAAGGCGATCCTTAGAGATTTTCTGATGGTTCCGACTATTGCAGATGTTAAGCAATAGGCTCCGTGCACAAGCGTAGTGACGAACTTCCGCTATTGTCAGAAGGCGGCATATCGGTTTCCGGTTTACTTCGTCTTCATCCGCATCCGCTATAAACAAACAAGATGAGTGCTGCTGTTGTACGAAAAAAAAGATATAATGTGCGTGACGCATCTAAGTTTCTAAGAGCTGTAGGTGGATCTAAGGAGCACTGCTGTGTGCCACTTTGCTCTGCTTCAAGTCGATATAACACCCATTTGAGCTTCCACTGTTTCCCGAAAGACACCAACCTTCGTGCGCAGTGGCTGCACAAAATAAGGAGGGCACGATTTACGGTGACCCCCCACACTAAGGTATGCAGTCGACATTTTCACGAGAATGACATCCACACTACTGCTAGGGGTAGACGGGTTTTAGCAGTAGGCTGTGTCCCGTCGTTATTTGAGTGGAATAACTACACTAAGGTGTCACGGGCCGGTGTTTGGGAGCGCCGATCTCGACCACCGAGTCCAGAACCGGACATGCCGGGGCCTGATGAAGACATCGAGCAACCAGTCATGGTCCCGATGGTTGTGGACCACGACTACGGGGCCAGTCGTACTGTATGTGTGGACCGGGAGCGATATGAAGATGCGTTGAGGGAAATCGAGACGCTCAGAGAACAGCTTCAAACATTTCATCTTCAACACTCCTTTGGACTTAAACGGTTTGCCTCGTCTCCTGAAGACATTAGATTTTACACCAGGTAAGATAGTTGTAATATCATCATCTTCTCATACCTGTTTACTAAATAACTAACTGACCAAGTAATTATTTTTTCCTCAGCCCTTTTAACTAATTGTAATACTGTATTTTAGATTCCCCTCATACGAGCATCTGATGGCGTTCTGGCACCTGATCGAGGCAGCAACAGCAAAAATGGTTAGGGTCACCAGGGCAAATAAAAACTATGCCACTACCACAACAACTGAAAGCCCTTTAACCAGACCAACTGTAAGTTTTCTTTTCTGTCAGACACACACACACACACACGAAAAGGATGGTTTTGAACTGACACTAATAATAAGGGTGTAATTATAACCTCATTTCACGATTCAATACATATGAGATACTGAACTCACAATACAATATTATTGCAACTTAACATATTCCCCTATTGCATTATTATTATATTCACCATTATATATTGTAGTTTAATGTAGTACTGACAGTAAAACTTTTTAAACTGGATTTTATCTTTAACACATTCATTTTAATTTTGGGTGATCAAAACAGATATTCACTATCCATGATTTATGTTGTTGAAATTTTGTATTGTGGTATTGTATTACACCCCTACTCATCACATTAAACTCATCTCCCCCCAGAAACTGCTGCCGATAGATGAGCTATTCCTTTTTCTCACATACCTGTCCACTGGCTGTACCCAGAGGGAGTTGGGTCATAGATTCAGTATCCACAGAGCAACAGTCAGCCGAATCATTGTGACCTGGGCCAACTTCCTCTACTGCTTACTGGGCTCGGTTTGCATATGGATGTCTCCTGCAGCTGTGAAGGCTAGTCTTCCACACGACTTTGATGGCAGCTACAGCAATACACAAGTAGTGCTTGATTGTACAGAGCTACGGTGTCAAACACCTTCATCCCTTCTCCTTCAGAGTGAAGTTTTTTCCAACTACAAGTCCCACTGCACCTTTAAGGCTATGGTGGGCATGTCCCCTCACGGAGCCCTGACTTTCGTGTCAGCACTCTTTGAGGGTTCCATGAGTGACAGGGAGGTGTTTCGTCAGTCAGGGATTACATCACTCTTAACACCTGACATGGCCATTATGGTGGACAAAGGATTCTTGGTTGAAGGCCTTGTACCTGGGCCTGTTCATCGTCCTGCCTTCCTCTCCAAGAGGGCCCAAATGTCACAGGGGGAGGTTCTGAAGACCCAGTCCATTGCCCGTTTGAGGGTGCACATTGAAAGGTTAATTAGAAGAGTAAAAGAGAATAAACTGTTTGATACCACCATCCCTCTCTCCATTGCAGGGAGCATTAACCAAATCTTCACAGTCGCTTGTCTCCTTTCAAACTACCAAAATGGACCTCTGGTCAAGGAATGGAGATTATGAAGTGAAAAACTGTAGTAGGAATGTGCGTTAATTTGCATGCGATGGTCATTGCGGTTCCTTGATTAGTAGTAAACCGGCTTCACTGAAGAGATGCGCAATGACTATCACATGCAAATTATCTCACATCCCTAAACTGTAGCCATATGTTCATCCAAAGAGATCAATATTAAAGGGATAGTTCACCAAAAAACAAGAATTCTGTCATTATTCACTCATTCTCATGTTGTTACAACCTCGCATAAATTTCTTTGTTTTGATGAACACTATACTATGGAAGTAAATGGGGTCCACAAACGGTTTGATTACAAACATTTCTCAAATTATCTTCCTTTGTGTTCATCAAAACAAAGAAATTCATACAAGTTTGTTACAACATGAGGGTGAGTAAATGATGACAGAATTTTCATTTTTGGTTGAGCTATCCCTTTAACAGTTTTTGTGTTCAATATACAGTATTCATTAGAATAAATTATCACTTTGTAAATTGTCTCTCCGATACAGTTTGTAAATATTTTCATCAATTGTGAGAACTTGAAAGTGCAACACAATAAAAAAAATCTAAAATCACAGGCATGGTCATGTAATAATTTGCAGTTTAAAGTTGTCAAAGAGGCACTTGTAGTGCCAGCAACATCTGCCTTCTATTGAGTACAATGGTAGTGTTTAAGTGTTAAAATACTTTTATTGCGCTTAATCATAAAAACATTTACCTTTCACATTTCATACATAACATAAAACTTTTAATTGGAAACACTACAAAAACATACTGTTGAAATATTAGACATTAGGCATTACACATTTCTGTATGTAGACATAAAAATAAAACCTGTCTACATTTTCTCTGATTGCATCCAAAACATCACTGTCTCTGTAAACTCTCTGGATGAGTATGTCATCCTCAGCCGAAACCACAAAATCACACCAATCCATTCCCGTAATTAGCATCTGGCCCTGCACTTGCCAGTAATAAGCATGGGTTTTTTTTATCTCCAATTTGCCTGACTCCATTTTCAAATATGGACAGTCTACGTAGCTTTTGACGTTCGGACACTTCATCTCAACCAGCCCAAATGGACATGGCTCTGAAGGGTCAAAGATGATCCCGTCTGGAGACGCCCCCAGCCAAGGAGCATCAGGGTGAATGACCAAACCACAGGGGTAGTGGTTGACCCTTTTAATTTGGCAATATTCCCAGATAGCATCCGCCTCTAATTCAAGCCCCCTTTTCATAGCCGCTGTCTGACGGGTCCCTTGCAGTATCCGGGTAGCCAGACCTTCTTCAGTCTTTTCCCGGACCTGGCAGATCTCTCTGAATCGTGAGGCAGTCAGTCTATGCCGCCTCAGCTGATGCCATTCAGTACATGTGCTTTGGTGTCTGGTGGCACATTCATATTGGTGTGCCATGTCCCAGGTGACCTCCAGACTCCTAAGGTGAAGCTGTTGTGGTTGAGTGCAGACAAACATACAACTGGATGGCTGTAAGCGGTAATTCTCAAGAGGCACAGATGGTTGTGGTGGGGCAGCATGGAAGGAGGGGTTTCGCTTTGCTATTGCAGGTTGTTGGTAGGACAAGGGACTACCGGCTTGAACCTTGCCAAGGGTGGAGTCGACCAGGGGAATTTCAGAGCTGATGCCCAAGCTGCAGATCATCGGTGTGTCATCTTTAGAGAAATCTTTGAAAACCTCTGTCACCTTGGAAGTAACAATATATAGATTAGCAATACACTAAATATAATAATAATACTATAAAAACATAATGAGCAGTATCTTTAAAATTTCGAGTAAATTACTATCCACAGAACATTATGCATGGCATACAAGTCCATAATGATATGAGAACACCCTTATGAAGTCTATAATCAAGTGAGAACACCCTAATGAGGTTATTATCCTATTGATTTAAATTCAATTTTAGGTTTTTTTCTTTGAAGCAGAATATTTGTTTGTATAATTGATGGGCCATAGTACATTTAATTAAAAGGGGAGGAAAAAGAAAACCAGAAAATATTGGTATACAGATTTTGGTTAATCATACTGTACAGTGATATTTGCTATTGTTATAGCCCTACTCACCTGAAGGACGGACAGATCAGGCAAATCCCCAGTCAGACCTTTGTAGAGTGTGCTCCTGTGTAGAACATAAAACTTGGGAAGTGGCATGTCCACAGATATTTCACTTCATACAGTAAACAGTAATGCACTCCCGCGGTGTAACGGCACTTCGCGTTGTGTCGCATTACCACCTTAGATATGCATTATTTTCTAATAATTCAAAGAACCGGAGTCAATTATTCAGCTTATACCACGGGTACCACAAACGTTGCTCTGGTGACTATTTTTAAGACATTTGATAACAGATAATGTTCAACAGATCTGTGGTATAAATTGTAATAAATAATCTACAATATTCAACATTTACCTTACACCCTCGGTTGTTGCTCTACGCTTTGGTTTAGCCGACAGCACAGCCATCTTTTCAACAGGGCCTGGCTTTATGCCCTATAAAGTTATTCAGGATACAGTTAGAAGTAGTTTAGAAAATATAGTGAACAGGTCTATAAAAACAGTGCAAACTTACCAAAGTTCTGGGCTTGTGCCACTGCTGTTCCCCTTCAGTACAGCTTAGCACAGGAGGCACAACTGGCACATTCAGTTCCGAGTAATGTGCTGACTGAAACAGCAAAGCAACGCAGTGGTTGCATAATGCTGCTCCAGCAACACATGTGCAGCTGTGTTGCACAAGCTCCACAGGAATTGAATCTTTCAGTACCACCTGCAGAAGTAAAATGTCATATTAAATACTTAATTATCATAGCTTGTTTACTGTTTAATCATTTGTTTAGGACATAGTCTTGTTCATCACTGTTTACTAATTGGTTTGAGACATAGTCTTGTTTATCACTGTTTGACCATTTGTTAGGACATAATCTTGTTATATAGATGTTATATAGATATTCTATATAAACAGATCCAAATAGATTGGATTAGATTATGCTGTATAATATGCCAACTGCATTAGATCAAAATCTATAATCGTTTATTTGAAACATTATAACCTGATACCTATAACACAAGACTGAATCTTAAACGAATGACTGAGTTGAAAACTTGAATAGGAAGAACGCATTTTACCCGGAGGGGACCAGCTATGGAAACTTACCTGCCTACAATAACTGTTTTCATTAGATTTGAGTTACATTACACATGATTAACCATAGCCGAGTCCCCAGGAACAAGGAACACCGGGTTATAATAAGTAACAAGCTTATAACATGAACAAGAACGCATACAGTAACCCGAATGGGGACCTGCAAGGTACACTCACCTGTCAATTTTAGCCATTCGTTTCATTACGTACTCAAGAGTTATAATAAACAAGAATTACCTTTGCTAAATCCCCAGGAACATCACGAACACCGGGCTACTAAATGAACAAGCCTATAACTGCTGTCTTATCTAAAGTTAGCTGCACCATACACTCAAACTGTGAGGTTTCTCTGCTTTCTTCATGGACCTGTAGCACAATGCCCTGACAGTGACTTCACCTGTGCTCTGATCTTTATTAGAAACTGAGAGGAAAGCAAGTTAATACAATTGATTTTACAATTATCACAAAAAATAACGATCAGTCTGGGTTTAAATTAGGAAAAACAAGCTTCTGTACTAACGTTACAATAAAAATGAACACATCGCTAACTGTTAACTAGCTTAGCCGCTATCTGCTGTCACACCACATACGATTAAAATACTTACCCTCATAGTTGTGCAAATAACTCGATATGTAGAGTTTAAAGCCCTTGTCCCTCTTGCTTGTCGGAGCAGGGGACCAGGCATCAACAATGCGATGTACATCGCTGACGCGTATTTTCGGAAGATCCTGGAGACATCGAGTAAAAACAGACATTTTGGGCGACGCGCCAGTACACCGGAAACAGATATGCCGACTTCAGGCGACAGCGGAAGTTCGTCACTTCGCTTGTGCACAGAGGCTATAGTGCTATTGCCAATCTTTTACTCTCTCTCTAGCATTTCAGTCTTTTCTTTCTCATCTATGTTTTATGTTATTGTATATGTGTATGTTTAGTTAGTCGTTGTGTGTACTTCGTTTTGTAGTTAATAAACCGGTTTTGCATTTTCACAATTGAATTGTTTCTGTGTTCAATGCTCACGAAATTAAAGTCACTATTTCTTCCTTTTGATCCAGCTACAAGCTGCGAGTAGCACTGTATATCAGTGAGAAGGTTAATTTTAAAGGCCATGAAATTAACATTTCTTAGACGTTAATATACGATTATGGATATATGTCTTCGGTGGACGAACATATGAATGAATTGTTATTATTAATTCTGCTACGCCAGGTAAAACCTGATAAACTTGTATAGTTAATTATAGTTAATTATACATAATATTCCCTTTTGAGCTAAAATCTAAGATTCCCTTGGGAATCCCCATAGTATTTCAGTCGGAGGTTTATAGTGTTTCAAATAACGTTATTCCCCTCCTCCCGCTGAATCGCTACATATTAATGGTGGAGAACGCGCGGGCAGATTTAAACATTATTTTCTGAGCAAACCAGTTACAAATCAAATGTGTTTTGCATTGTGTGAATGAAAAAGAACTATCAGCTATAACTGATTTCGTTCTTTATTTGTTGAATGAAAATGTAATTTCCTGTATCATTTTCAGGACGTAACAGACTCGCGCCCCTGTTATGTATAGTTAACTGCAGTCTTTAAGGTAACTGTATTAAAACTAGGGATGTCCCGATCCGATCACGTGATCGGAAATCGGCCCCGATCACGTGGTTTCAGACTCGATCCGAATCGGACGTTACCTCCCGATCAGGACTCGGATACATATGCAGGGTTTAAAATCCGGCGTCAAGGTCTCGCTCTGCTCCGCGCCAGTGTACGTGCTGCGCTGGTGCGTGTGAACTGACGAGAAGAGAATAGGCTTGTTCGACTTCATGTGGCGCCACAAGAACCGGCAGCCGGATGACGTCAGAGTTTCGTGAGAGCGATTTAAAAGCAAACTCCTTCATATGATTTCGCGGCTCACTCTCGCGGTAGTTTGACTTCACCCGGCTGTCGATCTTTGAGGCACCGCATGAAGTCGAACAAGCCTATTGACATGTTTTCATTCATAGGCTTCAAACTTGTGCGTGAAAGGAACCCACGACAAAACCGGGTTTTTCCCGCTCATTTAAACGACGCGTTGATCGTTTTTGTCATCATGTGCTCAGACCAGGGCCGGATTAACCATACGGGCAACTGGGCAATTGCCCAGGGGCCCAAGACCTCCAAAGGGCCCAGGGCAGCAAGGGCATGAGCAAAATACTGTATCTGGTAATATCCTGCTGGCCGCTTTATATTAAACAAACTGTCAACACGTGCTTTGCGCTCAATGCGCTGCAAAGAGAGACGCTGCGCTGCCTAACGTGAGTTGAGAGCGGTTGAGTCTCATGCGGACTGACCAATAAAGAGAGGGCCTCAGGTTAAGACCCTCTCCTCATTGGTCAGTCCGGATGAGGTGGGTCAAAGGTTCGCCGAGCATTACGTGACGCAAGGCGTTGGTACAACAGAAAAAAACTAGACACGGAGAAGCTAAGTGGGAGCGCGAAGCGGAAATTAAAAAAGGAAAATGACATCAGAAACGCAGAAAATGTAAAGTATAAACAGTGGTGTAGTCTATGTGATACGCAGGTATCTGCGCGATCCGATCGGCGTATGAAATCAAATAACTATAGCGGCGCGAAAGTGACTGGGGAGCAGAGAACCCACAGGCGAGTGACAGCTAAGTAGCGCGAGAGCGATTCCAGTTATCACAGGGAGAAATCTGCTTTGAATCGCTCTCGCGGTACTTTGACATCACCAAGAGGTCTGCTTAGCGCCAAATGAAGTCGAACCTGCAGACAGTGTAGCTGCTCACATGACACTGTAAACAAACACAGACCATGTGGAGAAATGAACGAGAAGTGCACAACATAAAATCCAGAGAGTACAACGCACATGTGAGTAAACAACATTTAAATCATCAATCCATTATCTGGAGGTAAGGCTCCAATAAAATAAAATAAGCCGGTGTGTATGTCCTGATGTTTTTTAGCTGCCTTCCAGCATGTTTGCTTGTGCTTCACAGTGTTAAACTTCCTTTACCTGTGTTCATTTATATATCAACGTTCAAGATGTAGCCCATATGATCTTAAACTTCTGTGAGAAAATTCATGTCTGCGTTGATGTTCAGTTCAGACTTGCAAATTAAAGATAATTTTCTTCACTTTGGTTTGGGTGTCTAATATTAGGCTATATGATGGTTTTGTAATAATAATTAAGTAAAAGCCTATTTTCATTTTTAGACAATGCTTGTATATGCAAAAAATAAGCTTTTTATATCAATGACTATGCAAATTAGAGTTTATCCAGAGTTTATCGTCCAACGACTAAGTTAGCCAGGACTTTTCTACACCGCCAGCTTACGTTTATAGCCCGGAGATTATACAGATGCTGATGTGTTTAGTTTTCATAGCATCATATGTGAGTGAATGTCTTTGATAGAGGACATAGTAGTGCATTTATATGAGCATTTAAATATTTGTAAATCAAAATACACCCGATGACAATTAGAATTTGAAGTATTGAGAATATGTACTGTATAATACAGTAATATATTCTGTATATGACCTTATTATGGTGATCCTGGGGTCGTGATGATGGGGCCCTTGCATATTGTTGCCCAGGGTATAACAAAGTGTTAATCTGGCCCTGGCTCAGACGCAGCTCCGCGTCTCACTCAGAACCAAGAACGCGCATTCGCGCAGGGTCATTGACATTACTGTAGAGATGAGAGATAGAGAGAGAGGTAAGAACTATGTATAGCCATGTCACTCATCTCATTACACTAGATAACTGGATACAACTTATTGTATAGTTTAATAAAATAATGTATTTTGATTAGACAAGTTAATTACAACCTAACTATAGGTATTTTTTAACTAACTGCTGACCAGCTTAGGGAATCTCTATGGCTATTTTATAAGACATATTGCTGAATCAGTATGTTGTTTTTCTTGTAAAATTAGTATTTTTGGGAAGCTTATCTTATGCCTAGAATTAGTCAAGGAGGTTGAGTCTTATAACTTCCTTCAAAGTTTGATCAATTGTGCATAATGACATGTGCAACAAATGCATATAGGGTGTCAGACTCATAGATTTGCATAATTTAAAGTTCAGGTTTTAAAGTTTGGGTCAACCTGTGGCACAGCTTTAAAACTGAAACTTAAAATCATATCAGAGGTACAAAATGTCTCTGAAACATACAAGTGGCTTTGCTGTCATCAGGATTAAACATGTTACCCCTCGAACCCTCCCTCCTAACAGAGCATCCCCACAAAACAAATCCCAGTTTAACCCTTGTACATATACTATATATATTCTCATTATTTTTTAACACATCTATGCGCTGGCACAGAGTTAGACTCTTTTGACTCCACACAGAAACAGCAACGCGTGCGGCATGACATAAGGAACATCCTAGATCTGTTTTTCGCTCTTCTTTATTCTATTTTTATGTATAATAGAAGTATCGGATCGGGACTCGGTATCGGCAGATACACAAAATCAAATGACCCGGACTCGAGGGCAAAAAAACCTGATCGGGACATCCCTAATTAAAACCCTTTGATACGCTGCATTACTGTCTGATTCCGCCTAATAAAGAGTAGAATTCCTTTATTTAGAGCGAAGCGGTGGTCGAGTGAGTACTCCCATCTGATAAGGCCTTTTTGTTAAATCTCCAGGAAATGATTTACAATTAGAGAAGCTGTCTATTGTATTTTTCCATTTTATTCACGTACGTGGATTTTTTTAAAATTGTAAGCACCGAGGGTAAGACTTCAATTTTTTTTTAAAGGAGATGAAAACTTGATCAAGTACGATATAGCACGTTGGAATCTTTGTTTATTGCGTGTCCCGGTAACTAATGGCGCTTTTCCATTGCATAGTACCCCATGGTTTAGTTTAGTTTGGGTCGGGTCAGCTTACTTTTGGGAGCTTTTCCATCGGGTGCAGTACGTAGTACCCGATACTTTTTTTCGTACCACCTCGGTTGGGGTTCCAAGGGACCCGAGCTGATACCAAACGTGACGCGAAAACACTGTAGATCACTGATTGGTCTAAGAGAATCGTCACGTCACCGCTATAATGTAAATATTAGCTTTAGCTTACTGCTAGCTTGCGCTGTCTCAAGCAAACATGTTGTTATCTGTGTTCTGCTAAAAGTTTCCAAACACCCTTTTAGCGATGAAAAACATCCGCAGGTTGAGAATCCGGGACACCATAACAGTTTTTTCCAGACTTGCAGTTTGTGGCGGCACATTCGCGACGTGCACGTCCACATTATATATGCTTCAATGCAACTTGAATGAGGCTCAGCGGAGCGCCGTCGACTGACGCCACGGGTCGGGTGTTTGAACAGAAACTGTCATGTGAGACAGAGGTAGTTATAAACGCGATGTGCAAACATCTATTTGTTGTGGCCAATTTTAATTTTGTGGCAGACTTAGAAATAAATGAATGTATGGCAATGTACAACAACGCTCTCACGTGTATAATGTCACAGCAGTAGGCATCGTAAATATAATGACACGCCTATAATCCCTCCCACTCCGAAGTGATACTAAACTCAATGGAAAAGCTAACCACGCCAAAGTGAGGTGAGCTGACCCGACCCAAACTAAACTAAACCGTGGGGTACTATGCAATGGAAAAGCGCCATAAGCAAAAATCAAAAGAGGTACCGGCCGAACACGAGCGAATTACAGTCGTCATCTTAGCAACGCAGTGGCCGCCGATGTAATTGTTGAATAGAAGCGAATCTTTGTCAGTTTAAAGCGTACTACCTAGTTCTAACACTAGATGTCAGTCTTGAGTGTCTAACACTTCTCCTTCTCCTTTACTTTACGCCTGACTTCCGCTTTCTTTGTTTGTTGGGCGAAATATCGCCATCTGGTGGGGAAAGTTCGTTTGGCCCTCTCATAAACTCTTTTGGGAAGTGTATGACAGGAGTCAAACTTGGATTTCTGACCTTACTTCGATATCTAGGTTATTCTACTACTTTGTAGTTTTATTTCCTACATATTGAAGGTTATGGTCTTAAATGATAAATAATAATTAATATTGCTGTGGCTTTAATAATTTATTATTTCTTTATTTTATTTTTTATTTTATTTTTATTTTATTTCATTTTTTTTGCTGTTCTCTCTCGCTCCTTACTTTTCCTGTTCTCTCTTCTATTGTAGAGATTGTATTTTAATTAAGTTTAAATTTAAATTTAATGCAGTTTGATTTATTTTAAACTTTACTGTGAATAGAATTCAGCCCCATAAGTCCCATTCTCAGTGAATTCATTTATGTTTTTTAACTGGTGCAATAGGATAAGCCCCTGTGCATCTCTTTAAAGCTAACACTTGATAGATGAATCAGGACTTCGCCAGCCGTGAGTTCTACAAGAGACCGGTCCCGCTGAACTGACTCGAGTGTGTTACAGTCGGGGTGCTGCGGTAGCTCCCTCCTTTAGCACCTTAGGCAGCAAGACACAGTGCGACCTCCGCCACCGGGCACTCCAATTGCTAACCATGCCAGCTGACACACAAAGCCCTAGCGGCAGTGCCAGTTGGTGGGTGACACCTTTGAGTGCGGCCTGGCGGTGTGAAGGGCGTGACTGTTGAGTGGTCGAGGTGGGGAGGGCAGAAGGCCCGGCACTCTAGGCTGCGTGCTCAGGGAAGCGCCTTGTCTCTGTGTTCCACCCTGGGTTGTCTTAGTCAACGAGTGTTAGTGTAAAAGAGATGCACTTTTCTCCCCTCTGTAGACACTAGAGGCACCAGATCCCTCTCAGGTTGGGTCCACTCTAGCTAAGCCACTCCCCTAGCTCGCATGACTCCATAGTGCCCTCTCCCTGTAAGGCCCTGTCATCAAATCTAGGGTAGAGAACCTGCTAAGCTGAAACAGGAAACCCCTTTTTCCACCTCCTATCCTCTTCATTTTCCCAGCCTTAGGACTTCATCTGTTGGCTGTCTCAATTCCCATTTTCAGTTTATTTTACTATTATTATTTTATTTATTTATTTTTTTAAATTACTTATTTGTTTATCTTTTCTCTCTTTTCCGTTCCTATTTCATTTCCAGCAACCTATCCTCCTCATTCTTTATTTTATTTTGTTTTATTTTATTTTAATCATTATAATTAATTAATTTTAATTATTTTGATTCACTTTATTTTGGGCTGAAAGAGCAAAACTGCACAAACCATTAGGAGAATTCATTAGTAATACGCTCGATTAACCAAATGTCCAAGGCGACCTATAGGTTTTAACAAAGCGACAAATTACTAAACTTTTTCCCTTTTTTTCCCCCACACTGATTATCTGTGCCGCTGGAGAAAGGCCCTGATAATAAGCTCATAGCCCACATATACATATATATATATATTTTATTGCCGTAGCTCGTTGAACTGTGCGGACTCGCATTGGCTCTTTGTGTTTTCTCTTCTATCAGTGTGTCAACATGTCCAGATCACCAAGCCCTGTCAACCACTGGGACCAGCTAGAGGCCTGGCTCAGCGCTGTGACATCTGAACTCCTGCTCAATCTCGCCAATGAACTGCAACACCTGGAAAGAGAGCAACTCGACGGCCCCCTGGACAAGCTCATAGCCCACGACCCAACGAGGAGCTACAGTCACAAGGAAATAGCCAGGATCACAGGTGCCATCGCTCACAACCTCATCATCCAGCTAAAACTGGGCGAAAGGAACAATGCCCAACTGGAACAGGATGCAGCAGCTCTACGGCTCCAAATGGCAGAGGCACGGAGGAATCAAGAGGACGCGCAGAATCGTCTAGATCAGCTGACACAGGGATTAGAGGATCAACAACCATCAACAGAGGAGGAGCACAGGAGGCTTAAGGACGAGATTGGACAACTCCAAGAGGCCTTGTCTGCTAGACCGCTTTGAACCCTTAATGGACTTTAAACAGTTAAAAATTTGGGCTCAAGTGTGAGAACCTTTACCCTTTCAATCAGCCAGATCATCTGAGGTAAACTGCCAGGTCACACAGGTCATGGACAACCCAGCCAGCCGCGGGAACTTCGTCTCAGACCAAAACTCCAAAAGTTCACTGCTCTGCACTCTGCATCCAGCCAAAGACTCAGAGCCATACCCAGGACTTGACGCACAAGTTCAACAAAATTTTAAAGATGCAGATGCCATGCAGGATGATGCAGATAATCAGAAACTACAAGCCTTTAACATCGCTACCCAAGCAATGTTAAACCACCTCTCAGACCCCTCCACCTACCCTATCACAAACTCTGACATGTCTGCTGCTCCAACCCGCAAACGTCTCAACGATGTCAGGCACCTGCTGCGCATACAACACACCATCCTCTGGTATGTCCCTGATGACCGCACTACACCTGCGCTTGTGGTTCCTCAGGCCCATAGGGGGGTCATACTGATGTATGCACATGACACAGCATGTGCCGGACACCACCGCACAAGAGCCAAGTATGAAACACTGAAACAGGTGGCATACTGGCCTGGAATGCAGCAGGATGTAGCAGAATACATCAAGGGATGTCTGGTTTGCTGCCAGTTCCAACCGGCTAAGCCAGGGGTTTTCAAATTGGGTGAATGTGAGCCTCCACATAGAGTAGGTAAGGACAGCCAAGCCCCCCCTCCCCAAAATCCCGTCCGCCTGCCCTAACCCACACATTAAAAAAATAGATTTTTAAAGGTTGTTCGTTTTGTTTAAGCAGTTTAGTTTAATGCTACACGTTTGTTTTAGTTTTTTTGTTCAAACACAATTGCAATGCATAATACTGACATAAATGGGTAACTCTTTGACATAACTCATCCAATGAGTTATTTTTTTGAGTGCACACGCCTCTGCAGTAATGCCATCTATTGTGTGTTCCAGCCAATGATGACTTTCAATATCTGATTGAAAACATTTTATTTCCACAACTTTTTAAAAAAGTGCATTCATAAATGATTCTTTGCAACAGCAAATAATTTCCAACTCCATGCAGGCCTAATTGAGGCTTAAAATCACTGAGCATCAGTTGACAAGTCAACAAAACATGCTTAAAAATACAACAATACAACAAGCGCCAAAAATACAACTAACGACACTCCACGGCTGCAGTCGGTGCGTGTTTCTGCGCATATTTGAAGGAGATCGTCTCAAACCAAATCAGCACAATGGACAGCTCTCTGATCAATAAAAAACAACGCTGTTTGTTCACGGAACACATAACATCTAACAGTCAACTGCATTGCAGGTATATCAGATCGAACAGATTAACATATTTTCATCAAATTTTTTTAACGATTTCAGCCACATAACATCTTAAAAAACAAACAAAATGCCATTCACATAATGTGTGCTACGAGCGGCATCAACCCCATGGCCCAACCAATTTATGCATTCAACACAACATAACTTTGACTTTCAATTTTATCGTCAGTATCAGTGGGAACAATGAGGCCTCGCTTTTGATGCGCAGAGGTGTTCGATGCGGGGCTGCACTGCAGAGAGAAATAAACGCCAGTCGTCCTCCACCTGCAGCCTTGATCTGTATTTGTTTTTAATCAGTGTCAGTGCGGAAAACCCACATTCACACAAGTAGGTGGAGGTGAAGGGGATTAGGACTTTCATAGCCTTAGTGGAGATCTGGGGGAACTCGCTCTCCACAGACAACCAGAAACGCGTGATCGGCATTTCTCCCAATCTCTGCTTCAAGTCCATATTCGCGCTGAGCTCGATCAGGGCCTCCTCCTCTTGCAGGCTCAGTCCATCACCGGGTGTGTGGGAGAAAGAGAACGGATTTCTTACCCACTGATTTCCCAATGCGTCCTCTCCGAAATACTCGCCAAACTGGTCACGCAACCCATTTAAATGCGCAGCGATGATCGGTTGGACAGAGTTAAGAGGCAGCCCTGTCTTCTCCGCGACATCCTCCAGGGTTGAAAACATTTCCAACGAACCTCGTTCAACACGAGCACACCACAAGTCCAGCTTTATCCTGAACCCAGACACTTGGTCGTGTGCCGAAAAGACGTGGCACTCTTTGCCCTGGAGAGAGGTGTTGAGGGAGTTGATCCTATCGAAGATGTCAGCGAGATAGGCCAACATAGCAAGCCAGTTCATGTCTGCCAGATGTTTTGCCAGTGGGGAGTTAATCTCGGTGAGAAAGACGAGGACTTCTTCACGCAAATCACACAGCCTGGTGAGGACTTTGCCCCGAGAGAGCCACCTGACCTCGGAGTGCAGGAGCAGCTGCTGGAAGTGAGCGCCCATCTCATTGCAGAGGATTGAGAACAGACGGGCGTTTAAGGCACGCGATTTAATTAAATTTACAATTTTGACAGCATCATCAAGAACGGCACGCAATTCGTGGGGCATCTTTTTTGTTGCTAATGCCTGGCGATGTATAATGCAGTGCTTCCACACAGCTGCGGGGGCAACTGCCTGAACCCGTTGTACAAGACCGCTGTGACGGCCAGTCATTGATCTTGCGCCATCAGTGCATATCCCACAACACCGACCCCAGTCAAGGAAATTAGCCTGATAAAAGTTGTTCAAGGCTTTGAAAAGTTCGTCAGCTGTTGTGCGGGTGGGTAGAGAAACGCAAAACAAAAAATCTTCCTGCACACTGAGCTCTCTGATAAACCGAACGTACACCATCAATTGAGCACAGTGTGCGACGTCAGTGGACTCATCCAGCTGAATGGCGTGAAAGGGGCTTTCACGAACACCGTCCAGGACCTGCTCTTTGACATCACAAGCCATGTCTGATATTCGTCGCTGGATGGTATTATCAGACATAGGGATCGAGTCAAGTTTAGCAGCAGCTGCTTCTCCCAGCATCACTGAACACACAATGTTTCGCCAATGTTATGGGCTTTGCCTGCCTTTGCTATACGTAGCGCAAAACGATAAGATGCTTCTGTCGCCTTCATGTTAATAGTGCCAAATGACTGGATCATGCTTTTTTGTAACTGCAAATAATCACGCTTCCTCTCAAAAAACTCAACTGGCTTGTTCATTAGATTTGTGTGCTTAGTTTCAATGTGACGCCGAAGTTTGCATGGTCTCATGCTATCATTCGCTAGCACCTCCTTGCAGACCACACACTGCGGCAGCGGTGCAGCCTCAGACCCCGACCAGGTAAAACCTAACTTTAAGTATTCAGGATCATATTTCCTACGTTTTTTGCTGGGTCCTGTCTCCTCCCTTAATGCTGACTTCTGTTGAATTGGGACAAGGAAACGATGCATTTTAAATATAATACACGCACGCACAATTACAGATATCAATAGAGCTGCATACAGATGTGTACAGATGTGTGCCGTTATTTTTTCTTCGCGTGTCGCGCCTCCCTTGTGGCTCTTTGGCGCCCCCCTGGGGAGGCGCGCCTCACCTATTGAAAACCTCTGGGCTAAGCCAAACCACGGAGCACCATTGCAAAAAAGAGGTGTCAACTTCCCATTGTCAGACCTCCAGATAGACTGGGTTGGACCATTACCCAGGTCAACGAGGGGCAACAAACACTTTCTCACGGTCATCTGCCAATTCACAAAGTTGGTATAGAATGCTTTCCAGCACCCAATGACACCACTCACCAGTATCTGGATGAACTTCATCCGGGAACGACCTTCGCTTTTCGAACGACCAAGATCTGGTACTACAGTTTCGCCCCGCCAATTCAGACAGCTCACCGTCAGCTGTCAAAGAAATTTCTGCCACACTGGACAGGACCTCATGAGATTGTTGACAAACTCTCTCCCGTTGCATACCGGGTCAAGATGGGCAGGAGTCAGAAGGAACCAAATTTCAGAGGGGTCCACCGGAACCAAGTCAAGAGACACTCAACATTGTGGCATGACAGTAGAGGGGGGACTAGCACTAACCAGTCCAGACTCCCTCCACACTGCCTCATCACTAAAATTCTGCCACCTAGGGAACAGCCGCTAATGAAAAGAAAGAGAGCTGTCCTGACCAAACAAGGACCTGTTACGCTCACCTATTGTTCTTTCTCTCCCTCTCTGTCACCAGGATGCTGCTGTGGATCACTGTCCTGTACATCAGCCTACAGGGGGGGTGGTCGCAACCTGAAATCGTGTCGCCGGGTCCAGCCTCAGGCATCGTCCTAAAAGAGCAACCTGGACTCCTGATCACGAACTGCAGAACACATAGCCAAAAAGTCTATGTCCGACTCAACCCCCATGATGTCTACAGAGCACACTACACAGCATCAGATCCAGAAACCAGTTGGGCAGGAGAACGATGGGCGCAGAACGCTATGTTTCACCCAGAGGCCGACATCACACACATGCTGTACCAACTTCAGAAGATGACTGTCACACAAGCAGATGTCAGAGGACAAACCAAGCGTCCCAAGCGGTTCCTGGGAGCCCTACTCGGAGCCACCGCAGCAGTCGGAACTTTGTTCAACATTGGAGTCACCAGTGTCAATGCAGTCAGCATAGCCACGGTGAGACGACATGTGAATGAGATCCAGGAGGAAATACCTCAACTAAGAGAACAACTGACAGCTCAGAGCAAATCACTGCAAACCATGGGAAAATCCTTATTTTATTTATTTTATTTTATTTTTATTTATTTATATAGCGCTTTTCACAATTGTTAATTGTTGCAAAGCAGCTTTACATGAGTAGATGTAGAGGAGAACATTGAAAATCAATACATAGTATAAGAAGTAGAATATAGCGGCTAAGGATAAAAAACCGTGTAAGCGAGCATATTAATAATGTAACGTATACAGTAAAGTGCTAAGTTAAGCCAAAGTTGGCTGACTCTCCCTGGGACTAAAAAACCCCCTAGGAGAAAACCCAATGGGAAAAAATCCTAGAAGGACAAAAAACCCTAGGGAGAGATTAATATTTATATTTATAATATATAGACACGGTAGGGATAGGAAGCGTGTAAGCGGATTAAACTGGTTCAGCCGGTGGCCGTTGGTCGCGCATCGGTTGGGCGTCACGTTGAAGGACAGCCAGTTGATTAGTGGTGCGATGACCTTCACAGCAACAGGAACTGGGTCTGTTTGTCTCATTGTCCTCAGAGTCGAGGACGAGACAGGGAGACAAAAACAGAATTCTATTAGCGTAGGGGCCGTTCGCATGTAATGCAAGTGTCATACATTATAGTGGTTTAATTCAGCTCGGTTCCAGACAGGCTAACTATTGCGGCAAGAGTAAATTACCCGTATGAGGTATGTGAGTGCTTTGTTCTAGACAAAATAACTACTGCGGGAAAAGTACATTTACTGGACATTCTATGTGAATGCTTTGTTAAAGAAGAATGTCTTAAGTTTAGATTTAAATTGATCGACTGTGTCTGATACTCGAACATTATTTGGTAAATCATTCCAGAGCTTAGGGGCTAAGTAGGAAAAGGATCTACCACCTTTAGACACTTTTGATATTCTAGGGATAATTAAGTAACCCGAATTTTGTGATCGCAGTTTACGTGGTGGATTGTATTCTGATAGTAGTTCTTTTATATACGAGGGCGCTAGGCCATTTAAGGCTTTGTAGGTGATTAGTAATATTTTAAATTGTATGCGATATTTAACTGGTAGCCAGTGTAAAGATGCCAGAATTGGACTAATGTGGTCATACTTTTTAGATCGAGTAAGCACTCTTGCGGCGGCGTTTTGAACTAGCTGTAGCTTGTTTACCTGATTTGCATGGCATCCCCCGAGTAACGAGTTACAATAGTCTAATCTAGAGGTCATAAAAGCATGGATAAGCTTTTCTGCATCTGATGCAGACAGCATATGGCGTATTTTTGAGATATTTCTAAGATGGAAAAATGCTGTGCGGCAGACGTTGGAGATATGACTATCGAAAGATAGATTGCTGTCAAACATTACGCCTAAATTCTTAACCGTGGAAGATGGCACCACCGTGCAGCCATCTATGGGCAACTTGTAATCTGACATATTATGTTTGGAGCGATTTGGTTCAATAATAAGTATCTCTGTCTTATTGGAGTTTAGCATAAGAAAGTTATGTGCCATCCAGTCCCTAATATCACTAATGCAGTCTGTTAGCTTAGCAAACTGGTGGGTTTCGCTAGGATGTGACGAGATGTAAAGCTGGGTATCATCCGCATAGCAGTGAAAACTTATGTTATGTTTCCTGATAATGTCTCCTAGAGGTAACATATATAACGAGAATAGGATAGGGCCTAGAACTGATCCCTGAGGTACGCCGTATTTAACGGGGGAGTGATGTGACTCTTCCTCATTTACATAAACAAAGTGATATCGATTGGTTAGATACGATCTAAACCAGGCTAACGCCTGACCACTGATGCCAACATAGTTTTCTAGTCTATTGAGTAGGATTCTGTGATCTATTGTGTCGAAGGCTGCACTAAGGTCTAGTAATATAAGGATTGAGATTTCACCACGATCGGATGTTAATAGGAGGTCATTTGTAACTCTAAGCAGCGCTGTCTCTGTGCTATGGTGGGGCCTGAATCCTGATTGGAACTTTTCATATGTATTATTATTCGCTATGAATGTGCGTAGCTGGCTTGCCACTATTTTTTTCTAATATTTTAGAAAGAAAAGGTAGATTTGAGATTGGTCTAAAGTTATTAAGATCTCCCTGGTCAAGGTTTGGTTTTTTAATGAGCGGTCTAATAACTGCTAGTTTGAAAGCTGTTGGAACGTATCCTAATTCTAGCGATGAGTTAAAGATATTTAGTACCGAGTCGGACACTACATGAAATACCTCTTTTAGTAATTTTGTGGGAATGGGGTCTAATATACAGGACGATGATTTAGATGACGTTACTAATTTAGAGAGCTCTTCTATTGTAGTAGGTTTAAATGACTCAAGATGTTCGTATGATAATCTAGTGGTAAATGTACTATTGGGTTGAGTGGTGGCTGCTTGCGTAGTTTCTATGTTTTCCCTAATAGAAATAATTTTGTTAGTAAAGAAGTTCATGAAGTCGTTACTATTGTGTTGGAATTTACTATTGGTTTCTGTTTGTTCTTTGTTTCTAGTCAGTTTCGCAACTGTGCTAAAGAGGAAACGAGGGTTGTTATGATTTTCTTTAATAAGCGTACTGAGATAGGTAGATCTGGTGGTTTTAATAGCCTGTCTGTAGTGTTGAACACTCTCTTTCCATGCTGAACGCCATACTTCTAACTTTGTGTTTCGGTAGTTTCTTTCCATTTTTCTAGCTACTTTTTTAAGGGCTGCAGTATGATGGTCGTACCATGGAGCTGGCGTTTTTCCTTTGATTCTCTTTTTTCGTATGGGAGCAACGGCATCCATCGTGCTAGAGCAAACGTTGTTCAGGTTTTCTATTATAATATCCAGATCTTCACGGTTATCTGCTACATGTTTCATTTGAGACAGGTCTGGAAGAGTGCTAAAGAGTGCCTTAAAAGATACTGTCGTAATTCTCAACACACACAGTGTCGCACTGAAACAAACAGTGAACTCTTTGAAACAGATTTTCTCAGTACTGCAGGTGGATCATGCCTATTCGCAACTGGTCACAGCTCTGATGTCAGACATGCTGCGCGAGGTGAGCTCCTCTGTGGACAGTCTAGCCATGGGTAGAATTCCGCCCTACCTGATACCCCTAAGCCTGGTACAGACCATTTTATCCTCTGCCACTGCAGGCCCAACAAACACTCTGCAGGCGCATCTGGCCTACTCCCTAGGTAGCGCAATTCCCTTAAGCATAGCCCCTGAACAAGGCGAACTTGCTTTTCTGATAAACCTGCCAATCATCGAGTCACACAACATCTACAGACTCAAATACATTGTCAATGTTGGCTTCTGGCAGGGAAACACCCACATCAGAATACGCACCCCCGCCGTTGTGGCTTACCATGACAGCAACGAACAGCTGTACCTTGCACCAAACCTGCGCATGTGCAGTCTCACTAAAGACATTCATTATCTCTGCCCCAGCAAACCTTTCCTTCGGGACAACATTGACGGCATCTGTGGGCTGCGGCCCATGAAGATTGACTCTCGTTGTCCTACCTCAGCTAAACCACGAGCCGAGGTCACGGACACCCAAGTTGAAATCGTAGGTGACCGATGGCTGGTCAACACCCCAGCCAGCACAGCCATTTTGACCTACGACCAACACAACACAGCCACACGCATCAGTCTACCAAACAAGACGATGTGGATTCAAGTTCCAAAAGATGCGATTCTTCACATCGATGAACTCGCACTCTATCACCTTCCCAGTGAGGAGTACCACACCGAACTGGAAATTTCAACCTTTTGCAGGGACCACAACTTCACTTTAGACCCTGAACTGGAGATGAGGATTGCAGAAGGGGGGACCCAACTAATTGATGTCACGCCCAACGACACTGCCCTCCAGGCACTTGCTCGGATGCCAGCTATGCACAGCCTCCCTGTTTTCCGAGCCTGGACCGCCGCTGACACGGTACTGTGCCTCTCCACAGGAGTAGGATACGCCCTTACCCTTGGCCTCTCTTTCATCCTGTACCGAAGAGTCAGCGGAATGCAGGAGACAGTGAACAAGTGCACAGCTGCCCTCCCTCGATCCTTTAAGCGGAACCGTGGGAAGCAAGACACACAAGCCGAGCAAGAGCCCAACCTCATTGAAATCACCCCTCTGCAGGCACGCCGAAGCGCTGCAGAAAATTAAGATACACCTGCCATCCAGACCAAATGACCTGTCCAACCATCGCCTATTGAACCATCGCCCACTAAAGTCTCTCAAGACCCTGGTGGCCATGAAAGGGGGGATATGTAACAGATGGCTCGGAGTCAGATCGAGGCCATTGGGCATCTGGACTGTAACAGCCCTAAAATTGTGACAATTAGATAACCCTGTCTCCTTTGTTGACAATCGTCGAGATCTCTATCACCTATCAAGGGTATAAAGTGGGCAACAATTAAAACAAATGCCGTCGTAAAAGGAGGTTCAAAGGAATTCCACCAGAGAAACCTGAGAGCCGATCGAACGACAATCGCCAGAGAGACAGCAGGGGGCACAGACGATATGTCTCTGATGAAACCACATTTAAAGATCACAATGAGCTGTTTAAATGTATATATATTTTATATCCCTTTACTGCATGATCGTGTATGTGTGATGTAACTGTGTGTTAACACTTTAGTTAGATTTTGTTCACTGTAGCATGGTTCATATCTTAGGTATGAAATTATTATTCAACGTGATCTTAAACCCATGTCTTGGCTAGTATCAAATTAATCTACTTTCTATTTCCTAATCATTGCTATGTATCATATTACCATAAGCCGCATCAATGTCATTTAATATCGATTTGGCGAGTGTTGTGGTTTTCCTTTTCCTCAAATGAAACAATCTTCAGTCTTTTATAGACTTTTATTATCCGGACAAATAAAAAGCCGAGACCACCCTGGTGAATCCCCCCCAAAACCAGAGTGTGGTCCTGGCAGGAATCCTCCAAAATCAGTCTGCCCCTCTGAGCCCTGGCTTGGTAATATATAGGTTTTGGTTCCCTCCCCTCCTCCATGCTTAAAACAATATGTTTCTGTTCAGGCAGGAACCACATGACATTCCTCAGACCAGTGTCTTCTTCCCGTGACCTATTTGACCCTGGGCTATTCATTAGACTAGGCCCACCTCAGGCTACTCATATTAAGACCTCAAACTATGCAGTAGGCTTACACAATGTATGCCAAACTTTCCCACACATGATTGCAATGAAAATATATAATGATAAATTAATTGATACAGATAATATATAATGGTAAAATGATTGATACACATAATATATAATGGTAAATTATTATTCATGTAGATTGGGATTAAAATAAACTTCTTCATAATCCCCGCTCTGAGGCTTAATTTAGCCTCACTTTTCCTGCTTATTTTAATCCGGAGTGCAGTTTCATAATTCAGCCTTCTCAGTTATTACTAATTTGTGACTAAAGAAAGCCACCATACATTACCAATTACCAAATTACGCCACAATAAGAACAAACATCTTTCCATTCTCATTTTGCCTTGAATGTTTTACTTTTTATTGAAGTAAAAGAACTTAAGTCCTAAACAATTTGTGCGCAGTTGGTTCCGCTCCTGCTATTGGTCATCACCATTATGTAGAATATATAATACAATAAAGTAAAAGTAACCAAAATAAAGACAAAGAAACCCAAAAAGCAAATAAAACAAAAATTACTAAGAATAAAAACAAAAAGTAAATCATTCATAATACGAAATATTTGTTTCAATACAAATACAGCTTATTCCTCTTCTTCGTCATCATCATCATCATCAAAGGTACTTGAATATTATCTACCAGTTGTAAATTCAATACTATTTTGTAAAGTAAGTTCTGATAACATTCTTGTTGATTTCAAGTTAATTTTTCCATCATCCTGGTATTTTAAGTTCCATTTGGTTCTCTAACCAGACACCTACACCTCATTTCCCCACTAACCTCTAATTAAAATTGATTCAGTATATGTTATCATGTATTTCTAATGGCTGCATCTAGTTGTTATCCTAAGATAAATTAATGCCTTATTTGTAAACTTAATAATCTACTTTTTGATTGTAGTACTGTACATAATTTATTTATCCTGTATTTTTATTCTGACAAAACTTTACTAAATTCCTTATTTAGCTTAATCCCATGCCCTAATCTTATTTGGTATCCATTTGGTTGATCAACAGAATCTACATGTAATTTATGATTAATTGTTTTGTTCATCCCTTAATGAGGATTCCAATTTCCTTTCTATTGCAGTGATTTCCATGTATCCATCATATTTACGTACCCTTTCTCTCCATCCTAATGATAACGAGGTCAAACATTTTCTTTTTCTACAAATCCAAAATAATTCTCCAAACGATATTGTTTGATCTTCAAATATCTTCATTGTAATGTTGCTCTGATTTGATTGTAGTATTCTTCTAATAGCATTTCTCTTCTCACTTTTACACCTTAAGCTAGACTTTTTGATGTCTTCATAATATATCTAGAGTTTTTATAGTTGATTCGTTCAAGATTCCTGTTATAAAGCATTCCCTATTGACTTTCCTTAAGTCTATAATTCCACAAGGCTTACATTTTCTTGATTGTAATCCTACTGTACTGTTCTAAAAAATCTCTATCCTTCCTTTTTTTATTTTAATGTTTTGTGAACATATTACCATTGACACAAATTTCTAAATTGTGGCCTGTAAAATGTATTTTTAAACTCAGAATTTCCCAAAAGACCTAAATATTATTCTGACCTTAACTCTTTCTCTTATCCATTAGAATTTTTGTTGAATTCATCACCCTATTTATGTGGACTTGAAAATGTTATTACACTATTGAAAGCTGGTTAAGTTTAAAGCATAAAAAGCAACTTTGCAAACCTATTTCCTTAACTTTAAATATTCCCCATTTGTATCATTTATTATCTTTGGGATGTTTCCCATAAAATGTCCACCTTATGTTCTCTGTTCAATGTCTCTATGTTTTCAGTCTGTTTTCTTTCAGATTCTGTTCCTTTGAGATTGTTGCAGATCTTTCACTGGGCCTCGTTTAAGGCAAAAGTCCATCGCCAGGAAGTTTAATTGACTGTAGCAATGCAAATCTTCTGTAGTAATCAGCTTCGTTCTTTCAATTCAATTTCTTTTGACAATTTCTCTTTTACACTTCTTCCTCTCGGTGCTCAAAACTTTGCTCTCCATCCGTCGGTATACTTGAATTGCTTTTACTTTGATTTAGTTTTGATGTTTTTTCATATCATGGCATTCTTTCTCCTTCTCTCCTTCCTACGACCCCTGCTGCATTGGCTGCTCCTCCCACTTGGACATTCTGGGGTTGCTCTCATCCTTCTGTCCCCCCCAGTTTAGGCCCCTGTGGCCGTGTTTAAGCTTCTCCGATCTGTCGACTCTCAGATAAGCAAGATCATCTCGCACAATGAGGCATGTTGTCTCATCTCCTCCTCCTCTTGCTCCTTTTATTTTCTGTACACAAATAGCTCAATAGATAGACAATTAGTTTCTTCATATAACACTTAATTCCATATTTCCTCAATACGCATAGATCGATCGACGACTATTTCATGCAGTTTAAAGGTGTACTGTTGTTAGTTTACATGCTCATTAATACAAGGTAAAACATCAGTTCTGTTAAGATTAGTATTTTCACACATTTAGTTAATTATGGCTTTGATGATTATTCCTTTTCTATACCTTTTCATCTACCATCCCTTGTGAATGTAGATAATAGTCAAATTTTTCTTCTCTCTTATCCGTCACATCAGTTTTTCCCTTCTTATCTCAACTCAAAATCTTTATTCTTCTCGTGAATCAAATAATTTATTTTCATTCCACTTATTCACCCCATGTACATCTATGATGATAATATTTATGACTGAGATTTTTCACTTCTTATACAATCTAAAAAAATCTCCTGACACACTGAGGCCCTTTTTAGCTTTCACATCTGTTTGCTCATGCTGGTAAAATCAACTATTCTCCTGTGTGCCTATAACTCAATGACAACCAATCATTTTATCAACTTTTTTAACATTAATCAACCAGACTAACCTTTCAGCAGGTTGGAATGGTGGTTCATCCATTCTAAACCAGTAATAATATTTTCCATTATAATTAAATACGTAAATGCAAGTATCTACTTCTTATGCAAATCATAATTCACAGTAAAAATGTTTATCAAATGGAGAAACACTTGTCAGCAAAGTATGTGGTTTTTTGGATCATCAATCTTTTCTTGTCATTAATTGCTCTTAAATCGTGACTAGATACAATTTAGATTTATTTCCTTAAATCCTAAGTTTGTTACAAGATTTAGTTATTTCTTTTTTTTTTATTTCTTTTTCTTGTTTACCTTTTATAGTATCCTATGGTGTTTTTTCAATTTATTTCTTTATCTATTTTATTTTCCTTTCTGCCATAGCTGTTCTATGCCATTTATATTTGCTTTTTAGCTTAGTACCATCATTGTAGTTCTAACTTCCTCTGTAGATTCCAAATTTAAAAACCCCAAATTTTCATTATGCATTTCTTCCTGTCAGATTAATAGGAGTCTGATTTGATTTCAGAACAGGTAGTCACACCTAACAACATAAGTTCTTGATCAGCCTTTAAATTTGTCTAGCTGATTTTCACCTAAAGATTGTATGTGTCCCTATAGTTATAAGGTCCTAGCTAAACATTGAACGACGGCTGTTTCACTCTTTCCCTTTTCACCCAAAGGCTTGTATGAAGAAGCAAAAGTATAGTCCAGTTTTTCTCTTGTCTCCAAGAACAATATTGTCTTTGTGGGTCTCCTTCTGGATTCCACTCAGTCTTTTTGTTGTTTGTTTGTAATTGTCTCTGAACATATGCGCAGTGCCCCCTTCACTGCTTGAGATCAGTTAGTCCCATTCATGTACAGTAGGATGTGTCCACAGCCTAGTTTATGAGTTCTCCTCTCTTTGCAGCTCCAACACTTTGATGTCACACAGTTTTTGCCATTGTCTTTGCATCGCCAGCTTTTATTCACTTTCTTGAATGTCAAAGGATCAGAGCTTTCAGCCTTTCAAGGTTTAACTTAACCCATTGCAAAATATTGCCTTTTAAATTTAAAATAAAATTTATTTTGTGACCACCTTCAATCATCAGATGAAGACTCCTCTTCATTTTGTTAAATCTTTTTTTTCCTTTATATAATTTATCTGTGTCATTCACCTTTTAATAATTTTTCTGTCCTTTTTGATTTTTCATCTTTATTTACACCTTTAATAACTTGGTCTCTACTCTTTTTTCTCTAATTCTAATTTGTTCTTTCTCTTTCAAAGCTTCACCTCTGTCTTTCTGCTAGATTTTGCTTAATCCTACAATCCCCTCGAGCAATGAGAGTTGACCTTTACAGGTCAAATCTGGTGACCATTTAGAACCCCCTCCCTTTCTCTCTCTCTCTCCTTCTCCCTTTGAGCATTTCTTTGTCTGTTAATTATCTCCTCTTATCTTTCATTAGTTTATATTTTTATTTAGTTGTATTTCTCCTCACACAATGCCACACCAAATGTTTCCTCATTTGACCATCCAATTATTCTATTTTCTAATTCTCCACACAACAGTTGTTTAATCCTTATTTTTCCATTAATGTGACTGTTAAATCTTTTCTTTGCAATATAACACACCTTATATTTTATAATTATTTCTCATTTAACCACTTCACAAACTTATTGTTTTTATTTGTCCAATTTATATATTCTCCAAATAATTACTTAGATTTCCAATGTGTCTTTAAAATAAAATTTCCTTTATAATATTTTGTAATGTTTTGTCAAATATCATCACAAACATCTGTCCTTTTTTGGACAAGCAATCTTTTCTTATTGAGCACAATTTTTTATTTTAATCAATCATTTAAACGAATTATTTAATTTTTAGAAGTAGCTGTATACTTCACTGTAATAACTAATTTTTTTGGCTACAATACCTCAGAACCACAATGTCTTCAAATCTAATCTTTAATACCCAGCATTTATAACTGTCTCTTATCCATACTCATATTCACATACTTTCAAACTTTATCCCCTTTTTTATAGTTTTAAACAATCTTCACTCCTGTAACACAACACCTCTCTGTGCTCTCTACAGAGCAACAGAAGAAAGACACACCCACTGCTCACTCAGCCCCCACCTTTCCTCATCTCAGACTTGTTCTCACAGACTCATGCTAGCACAGACAAATTGCATTCTCACACAAATAAAATAAAACAACTCTATCTAGACTACCTGGCCAAGTTCATCTTTCCACTAGACTCCCGTCAACATGGAAAAGCCTCACTTACACAATTTACCAATACGACATGACAAATAAAACAAAAACAATATCTCTTATCAGCCCGGGCGTTCCAAACAACAAGACAAATAACACATAGACCGTACCTGACCTACAGGATTTGAATACTCTTCTCTCCGAACCCCAACGTGTCTGCCCCGACACGGTAACACTCAGGTTCCTCATGACTCTTTCGTGAAACTTTTTAGGCATTTTCTCAACTTAACATTAAATCTTTATCCAAGCCACTCAATGACAAAACAAAAACTCATTCACACAATAAACCATCATCTGTCCTAGCACACATTCCTTTTGAAAATGAAACCCTTTATTCTTATCATTTAATCTAGTAATCTTTAATTTCCCCTTTTTATTCTTAAATTTGGAAGAGCATTTGTGAGTTGATCACCACGAGCCATCTCATGTGAACAATACAATCTTTAAACAAGCAAAACTGCTCTATTAATAGGTGGCCACCTTATTGCATTGCCCATCGAGAAAGCCAGCTGTAGTCTCTGGTTCTGTGCTCTTTTTGATATCCCATCTGGTGTCAATTGTTTGACCAAACCTTAAATTTCAAATGTATGCTTGATAACCTATAAACCAAATTGTTAACCAAACCATTTTTCAGTAATATCCAATTAGCATTTATGTCAAACCCTTTATTTATTTTTATTTTTTAGGGCTCATTATTCCACACTCTAACACAGTAGCTATTTACCCTACACTCACAGGATACCCCCCCTTAACAGCCCAACTGCCCAAGGGAAAGTCTCTCCCTGCTTTACCTGATGCACGTTCATATTTCTCTCACTAACACACACTCTGCAGCTGCATACATACACACTCAAACACAAATTATTAAATAATTACACAATCGTCACTGCACTTCCCCGACGTAACGACTTTTGAGTGTCCTTTTTTACATTAACCAATTAAACAATCATTACTGCACTTCCCCGACGTAATGATTTAAACTTTTAACTTCAAATTAAACCAAATTAAACCTCTACGTTATACACTTCCTCGACAAACGTAGACATATGCAACCTTGCATACAAACTCTTGCGCGTTCTCTTAACTTAAAATCTGTTTCAATTCACCCTGATCATCAAAGCCAAAGTAACTTAATACAGATTCATGCATGAATGCCTTAATTAGATTGTACCCTTGAAATCAAAACCCAGTTCACATATATGGTTCTTAAATTTAGAAGAGCTTAAATTTCTCACCACGTGGGGCAATTCTGGCAAACAACACAAACCTAATAAATAAGCAAAAAGTGCCTACCTTAGTATATGGCCATACGTTGTTTGTGTTGTTCGTCAGGTTCGCCCAGGTGGTTCGTCTGTCCAGCTCTTTTCTATCCCGGGTTTCGGCACCAAATGTTGTGGTTTTCCTTTTCCTCAAATGAAACAATCTTCAGTCTTAGGTTTTGATTTCAAGAGATAGACTTTTATTATCCGGACAAATAAAAAGCCGAGACCACCCTGGTGAATCCCCCCCAAAACCAGAGTGTGGTCCTGGCAGGAATCCTCCAAAATCAGTCTGCCCCTCTGAGCCCTGGCTTGGTAATATATAGGTTTTGGTTCCCTCCCCTCCTCCATGCTTAAAACAATATGTTTCTGTTCAGGCAGGAACCACATGACATTCCTCAGACCAGTGTCTTCTTCCCGTGACCTATTTGACCCTGGGCTATTCATTAGACTAGGCCCACCTCAGGCTACTCATATTAAGACCTCAAACTATGCAGTAGGCTTACACAATGTATGCCAAACTTTCCCACACATGATTGCAATGAATATATATAATGATAAATTAATTGATACAGATAATATATAATGGTAAAATGATTGATACACATAATATATAATGGTAAATTATTATTCATGTAGATTGGGATTAAAATAAACTTCTTCACGAGTTATGGAAACAAACTTTTATCATTATGCAATTACGCAAATGTGATGTCTGAAAGAACAAAGGCTTGTTTCCCGCACGATCGAACACTTCGCACATTGGTCATTCACCTAAAACGGGCTGGGCGCTTGAAAGGTCAAAACGGCCTATCGCCCAAGCCATCATCGCTCGGTAGCTCAACGCTCAGTTCGCGCAAGTTCACTCAGGAGCGCTCAGTCGCTCGGTTACTCAGGTAACCCGTCAGCGCAGTTTGGAAACTCGCTGAGACTCACCCAGAGTGCCTCGGATTCATCATCTTTTCTCTGAGCCCTGTCCTACTCTTCGGGACAGTAATTTCCTGGCTTGCACTTTGCACTTCGAGTTCGGACAATTTACGCGAAACAATCCGCCATACGGAACAACCTAACGGACTTACGAACACATCTGGATTCTCTCTCTCCCTGCTCGCACCCGCGCGCATCAGAAACTACGCATAGCATCACAAAGAGCCAAATGCAAGTATAAACTCGTTTACTCGCTGATGTTTAAGCTTTACCCCTTATGAGAATTAAGGCGATCCTTAGAGATTTTCCGATGGTTTGTGCAGATGTTAAGCAATAGTGCTATTGCCAATCTTTTACTCTCTCTCTAGCTTTTCAGTCTTTTCTTTCTCATCTATGTTTTATGTTATTGTATATGTGTATGTTTAGTTAGTCGTTGTGTGTACTTCGTTTTGTAGTCAATAAACCGGTTTTGCATTTTCACAATTGAATTGTTTCTGTGTTCAATGCTCACGAAATTAAAGTCACTATTTCTGCCTTTTGATCCAGCTACAAGCTGCGAGTAGCACTGTATATCAGTGAGAAGGTTTTAATTTTAAAGGCCATGAAATTAACATTTCTTAGACGTTAATATACGATTATGGATATATGTCTTCGGTGGACGAACATATTAATTAATTGTTATTATTAATTCTGCAACGCCAGGTAAAACCTGATAAACTTGTATAGTTAATTACAGTTAATTATACATAATATTCCCTTTTGAGCTAAAATCTAAGATTCCCTTGGGAATCCCCGTAGTATTTCAGTCGGAGGTTTATAGTGTTTCAAATAACGTTATTCCCCTCCTCCCATTGAATCGCTACAAGAACCTTTAGAGAACTTTAGCCAAAGTTACGGGAACGTTCCCTGTTAGCTGGGATGATAATATATGTTGTAGTCCTCATGCTGTACGTCAGGTGCAGAAGCTGGCTTAAAAACAACAACCCATAAGTGCTTCCAACATTGCATTACAAGTTGCAGAAGGTAAGATTGTCAGTGCTCAGACCAAATGCCACACAATGCAACAATTCGGTTTGCATGGCCCAACACCACACATGCTAAACACCACATTTATGTTTAAGTTTGTTTAAGACCACAGGATATGGTTCCTGTAATTCATACTCTTGGTTAGGTTATCTTCAGCAAAATGTTTGTGGGGTTTTTTTGTAAGCCAGCTTCAAAAGAGGCTTCCTTGTGGAATGACAGCCATACACTGACTTACTCCCAGCCAACATGTATATGTGGGCCCCACATGGGTTTTACTTGGGCTACATGGGTACCAAGTGGGCATGGTCCTATTATGGGCATCTTATATGGGACTCACTTGGGTGAGTGTAGTAGACCCCACATGGGTTAAAAAACATAGGCTCCCTGTATGGGTCCTAGTTGGGATGTTAATGGGAAATGAGGGCATGGGCTCATAATAGGAAACACATATGGGGCCCTCTTGGCCAACCAATATGGGTCTTAAATGGGCTAACACAATCATTCCTATATAGGCTCCTTATATGGGTCCAAAGTGGGACCCACATAGGTTATGTGTATATGTGATTTGAATAAGGAAACACAAATGGGACCCTTTTTGTCAAACCATATGGGTACAACATGGGCAAACACAATTATTCCCATATAGGCTCCTTATATGAGTCAGACGTGGGACCCACAAAGGTCACCTGTATATGTGTTTTGAATAAGGAAACACATATGGGACCCTTTTGGCCAAACCATATGGGTACAACATGGGCAAACTCAATTATTCCCATATAGGCTCCTTATATGTGTCAGAAGTGAGACCCACATAGGTCACCTGTATATGTGTTTTAAATAAGGAAACACATATGGGACCCTCTTGGCCAAACCATATGGGTACAACATGGGCAAACACAATTATCCCCATACAGGCTCCTTATATGTGTCAGAAGTGGGACCCACATAGGTCACCTGTATATGTGTTTTAAATAAGGAAACACATGGGTCCCTCTTGGCCAAACCATATGGGTACAACATGGGCAAACACAAATATTCCCATATAGGCTCCTTATATGGGCCAAAAGTGGGACCCACATAGGTCACCTGTATATGTGTTTTGAATAAGGAAACACATATGGGACCCTCTTGGCCAAACCATATGGGTACCACATGGGCAAACACAAATATTCCCATATAGGCTCCTTATATGGGCCCGAAGTGGGACCCACATAGGTCACCTGTATATGTGTTTTAAATAAGGAAACACATATGGGACCCTTTTGGCCAAACCATATGGGTACAACATGGGCAAACACAAATATTATTCCCATATAGGCTCCTTATATTGGCCGAAAGTGGGACCCACATAGGTCACCTGTATATGTGTTTTGAATAAGGAAACACATATGGGACCCTTTTGACCAAACCATATGGGTACAACATGGGCAAACACAATTATCCCCCATATAGGCTCCTCATATGGGTCCGAAGTGGGACCCACATAGGTCATGAGTATATGGGTTTTGAATAAGAAAACACTTATGGGACCCTTTCTGTCAAATCATATCAGACCAAAATGGGCAAACACAATCAGTCCCATACAGACTCCCCACATGGACCCCCATATGTAATTGTCATTTCATGCCCTGTTTTAAACAGGGATCCTGAAAGGTTTATGCCTGTTTCAGACTGTCTTACTTCGCAAACCATGGTGACGCTAAAAGCAAGACATGTAGCCTAATAGTTTATGAAGTCCAAAGGACTGCAGGGTAACTTCTAAGTAAAGGCGGCTGCATCAATGTAAAAGAAGCCTTGCATTTTTTACCCAAAGCTTGCATGTATTAGTGCATTTAAAATGTTATTTGTAATATGATGACAAAACATTGCAAAAATTAGTTAGGTTCAGGTTAAAATGTTCCTGCAAGTCTAAAGCGATCTGACAAAATTAGCAAAAGTGAGAAAGTGACAGACCGTATTCACCGTATTCTGATATCTAGACCAATCAGTTTTCACTGTAGGCAGGCTTACAATCAACCTCTCTCTTCAGCTCAGTAAACCACTGTACAGTAGTTTATTTACAATGTACAGTAAATGACAGAGTGTCAAAAAAACTGGAAAAAAATACAATAATTAATAAAAAGTATGTCAAAGTTTATCTGTGCGTAAACCCTCTGCTTTTAAACAAAACAAAAACATTTAACCTATCTTTATTTGTTCCTTTTTATCTTTTTTTAAATATGTGTCTTTTTATAAATATAGGGTCAAAGGAGTTTAAGGTGTCCTTCATAATTGTACATATATTTTATAGCTGTTAAAAGAGCAACCGTATTAAAGTAATAAACAACATAACACAAAATATTATATAAATTATATTGATGATTAAATTATTTTAAATGTATGGTTTTTTGCGGGGGCTTGTTGGTGAGCTTCCTTCCCAATCAGTTTTTGTAGGGTGGGATGTCTGAGTGTAATTTTAATAAATTAAACAAAAATCTTTTATTTACATTGTCTCCAATGTTTGCTATACTGAGAGGATTTGTACATATGTAGAAGTCATTTTATGTTTTGATAGATACTAAGTGAAATATAGCTGCAAAGCAGCGATGCCGGGGTCAAGCCAAAAAGGGCACAGAATGAAGTATCAGTATTGACTGTCATGATTTTAGATCTAAGTTTTCAGTAGATTAAGGCAAACATAGCAATTTTTTAAATCTTGAGACAACTAGGTGGCGCTGCACCGAAACAATAGATGGTGCCTCGGGTCATGATTGTGATGACACCCACCAAATTTGATATACATATGATTAAGCAATGTTGAGATATAGCCTCAAATGACTTGACCACTAGGGGGCACTGCATCGAAACAATAGATGGTGCCTCTGGTCATGATTGTGATGACACCCACCAAATTTGATATACATATGATTAAGCACTGTTGAGATATAGCCTCAAATGACTTGACCACTGGGGGCACTGCACCGAAACAATAGATGGTGCCTCAGGTCATGATTTTGATGACACCCACCAAATATGGTGTACACACAATAAAGCGATCTGGAGATAAAACCTCAAAACTCTTAACCACTAGGGGGCACTGAAAAGTTTACAAGGGCATTCAAAAATGTCGCTAATGAAATAGGTGGTGCTGTAACAAAGCATTCCATGCACCCTCAGTTAATGACATTTACAAGTTGTGAAACATTCATCTATTCATACAGTGTCAGCCATGCAGCTCATCGGGAGCAGTTGGGGTGTAGATGTCTCACTCAAAGATACTTAAACACTTGGTCAGGTGGAGCTGGGGTTTGAACCACCAACCTTCCGATTTGCAGACAACCTACACTAACCACTGAACCACTGGAAATACGCACATTAATGTGCCAATCTTTTGCATAGATATAGCCTCAAATCCATTTCGGCGTGCTCGCCATCATATTTGTTGATTGGCTATACAATAACTGATTGGTCTATCAAAATGTTTTTATGACTTTTTGTCTAGAGTCTAGATTGTGTGTACCAAATCCAAGCCAATCAACCGAACGCTGTAGGGGGAGTTTGCCTCAAGGCATGCCTCAAGGAATCTAACAATAGCAATTTCATGATTTTAGACTAAATTTCGCAGTAGTTATAAGCAAAAATCGTTACTTTTCAAATCTCGTGACAACCCGTTCCATGCACCCTCAGTTTAAAAATTTTATGACATATAACAGTTGGGGTTAGATGTCTTGCTCATGGACACCTCAACACTTGGTCAGGTGGAGCTGGGGTTTGAACCACACACCTTCCGATTTGTAGACAACCTACACTAACCACTGAACCACTGGCAATACACACATTAATGTGCAAAACTTTTGCGAACATATAGCCTTAAATCCATAATTAAATCCATAATCATTACTGCCATCAAAACTACTTTGGCGAAGATACAGCCTCAAATCCGCTTGTTCGCGCTCTACGTAAAATTTTATGACGCAGTATACGGAAACGGATTGGCGAATCGACACGAATTCCATAACTTTTTGCCATGAGTGTCTCTAGATGCTACACACCCATTTTTTACGCAAATTGGACAAAAGCTCTAGGACGAGTTCGAAAAAGTAGGTTTTACAAACAATTCAAAATATCGAAATAATTAACATAACGGAAATGACGTCATATGGTGCAATCGAATTGGCATGAGCCAAAGAATCAGAATAAACAAGAATTGCGTTTCTATGACGTAAGGGTCAGCAGTTATAACCAAAAATGTATTGAAAATTTGGACTGTTGGTGGCGCTATTGGGTTTGACATAGACACTCCACATTTGGTGTGTTGACTATTTGGAATGTCCTCTTTGAGTGTGCCAAATTTCATAACTTTCCTACGTACAGTTCTATGGGCTGCCATAGACGCAATAGCGGAAGAAGAAGAATAATAGATAAATATAGCTGCAAGCAGCAATGCCGGGGTCAAGCCGAAAAGGGCACAGAAGGATGTAAAATTGAGTTTGAATAAGCAGATTAAAGAACCTAGGTAAACCTAATGATAACAGATAAAAAACCGACAATGTAACCAACAAAAATAATCTATGTTCTTGTCTACTGTGATCGTCCTACTGTTATTGACAATCATGGAACATTAGAGCACTGAAGGACATGTGAGTGGTGTTTGCAGTGGTAAAACGTAGGTCACATCATGTTACAACAAGTTTAATGAGACAAAAGAGACCACCTCGTGTCTCTACGATGTTCTGATGCAGAGATATAGCTCTTGCAAAAAATGGTTGATAAGGTATTCTCATTGGTTGCTTGGGAGTGAATTGGCAACCACCAGTGATTATAGTCAAAGCCATGAAATGAATAATCCATGATGACTCATGGTTTTAGATGTGTTGTTGCAGTAGTTTTAGGCAAAAAAATGCCATATTCTATCACAAAAGCAGTAGGTGGCGCAATGACAAATTTGTGCATGCAACATCAGGTCATGATTGTGGCTAGTTTTTTGACTATACACTTTAGTTCAGCAAAGAAATAGTTGTATGACTATAGGGCTTGCTTGATATGAAAGGTTTTGTCCAATTATAAGGCCAACTAGTGGTGAAGGAATACCAATGTTTTTGTGTGACCTCAGACTCTGCTCGTACATCAGCGTATCAAATCTGGTGAAAAAATCTCTTTTCGTTGCGAAGTTATAACCATTTATGTGTAAAAAACACAAAATTCAAAGGTAATTTCTCGTTTTTTGCAATTTTCGGCCATTTCTGATGAAAATTTTAATATAACGACAATAGAACTTTTTGTTCAGAAGGTAATGCAATATTCTTCCTATGGTGTTTTCGAGTCGATCAGAATAACGCTCGCGAAGATATTCGCGCTTGTTTTTTAAGTGCTGTTTTGCTGCGCAGGGCTAACCGTAAGGCGAAATCTGGCATGTTTGGTATCGTTGGACTCGGCGACTACCCAGGACTCCTAAAAATCAAGTCCCGTCAAAATACGTTTATCACAGCCAAAGTTATAGACGTATAAAACATTCGTCTGGCCAGTAGGTGGCGCTGCGTCGAAACTGTGCATGCACCCTCAGTTCCTGACTGGCATCTCAAGTACCAAGTGTCGTGTCAATAGGCCTAAGTTTGACGAAGATACAGCCTAAAATTTGTTTTTTTGCGCTCTACGTAAAATTCGTTAAGGTGGTATTTGACAACGGATTGCTGTATCGAAATTCTTTTGATAACTTTTTGCCATGAGTGTCTCAAGATGATACATACCAATTTTCGTGGCAATCGGACAAAAGCTCTAGGACGAGTTCGAAAAAGTAGGTTTTTCGAATAATTCAAAATGGCGGGAAAATTTTCATGACGGAAAATGACGTCATAGAGTGTAATCGAATCGCCTTGAGCCAAGGAATCAGAGGAAGCAATTTTTTTTCTAGGACTTACGGATCAGAAGTTATAAGCAAAAACATAAGTGCAATTTTGGACTGTTGGTGGCGCTAGCGGGTTTGACATAGAGACTCCAAATTTGCTGTAGGGACACATTGGAGTGTCCTTTATCAGTGTGCCAAATTTCATAACTTTCCTACGTACGGTTCTATGGGCTGCCATAGACCGCAATGGCGGAAGAAGAATAACTAATAATAAATATAGCTGCAAGCAGCAATACCGGGGTCAAGCCGAAAAGGGCCCAAAAGGATGTAAAATTGAGATTGGATAAGCAGACTGAAGAACCTAGTTAAACCAAGTTTAATTAGTGAAAAGAGCCCACCCCCGTGTCTCTACGGTGTTCCGATGCAGAGATATAGCTTTTGCAAAAACGGTTGATAAGGTATTCTCATTGGTTGCTAGGGAGTGAATTGGCAACCATCAGTGATTATAGTCAAAGCCATGAAAGGAATAATCCATGATGACTCATGGTTTTAGAAGTGTTGTTGCAGTAGTTTTAGGCAAAAAATGCGTTATTCTATCTCAAAACCAGTAGGTGGCGCAATGACAAAATTGTGCATGCAACCTCAGGTCATAACTGTGTTACATCTAGCTAGTTTTATGACTATACACTTTAGTTTAGTGAAGAAACAGTTGTATGACCATAGGGCTGGCTTGATATCAAAGGTTTTGTTCAATTATAGGGCCACCTAGTGGTGCAAGCATACAATTTTTTTTGTGTGGCCTCAAAATATGCTCATACATCAGGGTATCAAATATGGTAAAAAAATCTCTTTGCGTTACGAAGTTATAGCCATTTATGTGTAAAAACACAAAATTTAAAGGTAATTTTTCGTTTTTTGCAATTTTCAGCCATTTCTGATGAAAATTTTAATACAATGCCAATAGAACTTTTTTTTCAGAAGGTAATGCAATATTCTTCCTATGATGTTTTCGAGTCGATCAGAATTACGCTCGCGGAGATATTCGCGCGTGTTTTTTAAGTGAGAGACGCAAGAGAGAGAGACGCAAGAGAGAGAGACGTAAGAGAGTGGCCACACTGTTGTCGGAGCTCCGTCGAGATCATCATCTAAATCCTATTTTTCTACTATCTTGTTCCTATCTATATAATATAACTCACTAGTTCATCTTAGGAATACCTTACCGTGATGATTATTTAACAGTATCAGTAACTGAAACGATTTATAGCTGGTAAACACCCAGTATTAGCATATAGCCCGCTAGCGTAAACAAACGGGGAAACGCTGCTCCGTGCATTGGAGCTCCGTCGAGTTCATCATCTAAATCCTATTTTCTTACTATCTCGTTCCTATCTATATAATATAACGTACAAATTTATCTTAGGAATACTTTACCGTGACGATTATTGAACAGTATTAATAAGTAAAACGATCTGTCACTAGTAAACACCTAGTGTTAGCATATAGCCTGTTTGTTTACTGTAAATCTGCCTTCCTTTTCGATCTAATGGCGGACACATCCAATGTATGTTTTTCAGACCTTTCCTCACCAGAGCGGGAAGCTGTGGAGGAGTTGTTGCCCGGCATTCGCACCAGACGGTACAGCTTGCCACACATCACCCTGGCTCCAGGCACCCGGAGACGACCAAGGCATGCAACGAGCGAGCACCCATCTCGATGCAGCTTCACGGACCGCGTTCGGGCGAACGGAGACGCTATCGCACAGCATGAAAACGGTAAGACTCCGCTTGTCATTGTAACCTGCACTACTTGCCACATGTACAGTTTAGCTTCTTCCGTCAGCACAGAGGGGTTTACATGTGTTAAATGTATTGAAGTAGTAAGGCTAACGGAGAAGGTTGCAGAACTAGAAGCGCACATCCGAACGCTCATTGAGGACGGTAAAACCGCTAATGTTCCTAACACTGTTTCGGGTGCGCCTACGGTAACGCGTAGTACACATAGCTCGGTTTCGGCAACTGAGTTAACACGGCCGACTAACTGGGTGACTATCAGGCGGCGTAGTCATATTCGATGCCCATCGAAGTCCCCCCTAGTAATTTCTAACAGATTCGACATCCTAAGCAATACACCGGCTGAGACATCTGTTAAAGGTGCCCTTGTTATTGGAGACTCGATACTAAAGAACGTGAACATTGAGGCACCAGCCACCATAGTTGACTGTATACCGGGAGCCAGATCGTCAGACATTAGATCCAAACTTAAAATGCTGGCTAATGCTAAGCGTAAGTTTTCAAAAATTGTTATTCATGCCGGCGCAAATGACACCAGACTCCGCCAGTCGGAGATCACAAAAGAAACTATTAAAGAGGTGTGTGAAATTGCAAAAACAATGTCAGATAATGTAATATGCTCTGGTCCCCTCCCCGCCTACCGGGGTGATGAAACTTATAGCAGATTAGTGTCTCTTCACCACTGGATGTCAAAATGGTGCCCTCAGCATAACGTAGTGTTTATAGACAATTGGAAGCACTTCAGGGGGAGACCTGACCTGCTAAAGAGAGATGGCCTTCATCCGTCATCGGAAGGAAATGCTATACTCTCTAGAAATCTGACCAATACTCTTAATTCTAATACAGTCTGACTACCCAGGGCCCAGGTCAGGAAACAGATAGATCGGCCTACCCGTCCATCTGTTAGCTGCTCTGACATGTCAAGATCAGATATATCGCAGAACTTAGAGTCTATCTTACCAGAGTATCAACACATTTCAACTGTGTGCGTTCCTCGAACAAACGAATACAGAGCACCGTTTACCTCGTCTCGTACAAATCTTACTAACATAAAATTAGAAAACAATACGTTTACAGATGAACCTCGAATGTTAAAATTCGGCCTTCTTAACATTAGATCGCTTACCAATAAGGAACCCATTGTCAATGAAATAATTACTGACCTAAACTTAGATGCACTCTCTTTAACAGAAACCTGGCTTAAAGCAGACGATTACATTAGTTTAAACGAATCCACCCCACAAGACTACTATTACAAACATGAACCGCGATTAAAGGGGAGAGGGGGTGGTGTAGCTACAATATACAACAACATTTTTAAAGTTAACCAAAAATCTGAACTAAAATTTAATTCATTTGAAATAATGCTATTAAATATGGAAATAACTGATAGTAACCATAAACAGCTCTCTTTTGTCCTTGCTACAATCTATAGACCTCCGGGCCATCATGCAGATTTTCTTAAAGAAATATCAAATTTCCTGTCTGACCTCGTAGTCACTGTAGATAAAGCTCTTATCGTTGGTGACTTTAATATACACGTTGATAACCCAACAGATACATTAGGATTAGCGTTTATAGATATTCTAAATTCTCTCGATATTAGACAAAACGTGACAGGGCCAACGCATACCCGTAGGCACACATTAGACTTAATTCTGTCACTCGGGCTCAATATTAATGATATCGAGATATCACCTCAGAGCGATGCAGTTTCAGACCATTGCCTTGTCTCATACACGGTACTTCTAGATAGGATCACTCGATCCACAATATGCTACCGACTACCCAGAACAATAATTTCAACCACTAAAGATAACTTTATTAGCACTCTTCCAGACCTGTTCCAAATGAAACATGTAGCAGATAATCCTGAAGATCTAGATATTGTAATAGAAAACCTGAACAGTATTTGTTCTAACACATTGGATGCCGTAGCTCCAATTCGAAAAAAGAGAATCAAAGAAAAAACGCCAGCTCCATGGTACGACCATCATACCGCATCCCTTAAAAAGGCTGCTAGAAAAATGGAAAGAAACTATAGAAGCACAAAGTTAGAGGTATGGCGTGCAGCATGGAAAGAGAGTGTTAAACACTACAGACAGGCTATAAAAATTGCCAGATCTACGTATATCAGCAATCTTATTAAAGAAAATCATAATAACCCTCGCTTCCTCTTTAGCACAGTTGCGAAACTGACTAGAAATAAAGAACAAACAGAACCCACTAATAAACTCCCACACAATAGTAACGACTTCATGAACTTCTTTACTAAGAAAATTATGATTATTAGGGAAAACATTGTAGGTACCCAAGCAGCCACCACTCTACCCAGTAATATATTTAACGCTAGCTTACCATACGAACATCTTGAGTCATTTAAACCTACTACAATAGAAGAGCTATCTAAATTAGTAGCGTCATCCAAATCATCATCCTGTATATTGGACCCTGTTCCCACAAAATTACTCAAAGAGGTATTCCCTATAGTGTCTAACCCAGTACTAAATGTATTTAACTCATCACTAGAATTAGGCTACGTTCCAACAGCTTTCAAATTAGCAGTTATTAGACCGCTCATTAAAAAACCAAACCTTGACCAGGGAGATCTAAATAACTTTAGACCAATCTCAAATCTCCCTTTTCTTTCCAAAATATTAGAAAAAGTAGTGGCAAGCCAGCTACGTACATTCTTAGCAAATAATAGTACATATGAAAAGTTCCAATCAGGATTCAGGCCCCACCATAGCACAGAGACAGCGCTGCTTAGAGTTACAAATGACCTTCTCCTAACATCCGATCGTGGCGAAATATCACTCCTTATATTATTAGACCTTAGTGCAGCCTTTGACACAATAGATCACACAATCTTACTTAATAGGCTAGAAAACTATGTTGGCATCAGTGGTCAAGCGCTAGCCTGGTTCAGATCGTATCTAACCAATCGCTATCACTTTGTTTATGTAAATGAGGAGGAGTCACATCACTCCCTGGTTAAATACGGCGTACCGCAGGGATCAGTTTTAGGTCCTATCCTGTTCTCGTTATATATGTTACCTCTGGGAGATATCATCAGGAATCATAACATACAGTTTCACTGCTACGCAGATGACACACAGCTTTACATCTCCTCACATCCTAGCGAAACATACCATTTTTCTAAGCTATCAGACTGCATCAGCGATATAAGTGACTGGATGGCACATAACTTTCTTATGCTAAACTCCAATAAGACAGAGATACTTGTTATCGAACCGAATCGCTACAAATATAATATGACAGACTACAAGTTGCCCATAGATGGCTGCACTGTGGTGCCAACCTCCACGGTTAAGAATTTAGGTGTGATGTTCGACAGAAATTTATCCTTCGACAGCCATATCTCCGATGTCTGCCGCACAGCATTCTTCCACCTTAGAAATATCTCAAAAATACGCCATATGTTGTCTGCATCAGATGCAGAGAAGCTTATCCACGCTTTTATGACCTCTAGAATAGATTATTGTAACTCGTTACTCGGAGGATGCCATGCAAATCAGGTAAACAAGCTTCAGCTAGTTCAAAACGCTTCTGCGAGAGTTCTTACTCGATCTAAGAAGTATGACCGCATAAGCCCAATTCTGGCATCTTTACACTGGCTACCAGTTAAATATCGTATACAATTTAAAATATTACTAATCACCTACAAAGCCTTAAATGGCCTAGCACCCTCATATCTTAGAGAATTATTATCAGAATACAATCCATCATGTGCATTGCGGTCACAAAATTCTGGCCTCTTAATAATCCCTAAAATATCAAAAGTGTCTAAAGGTGGCAGATCCTTTTCCTACTTAGCCCCTAAGCTATGGAATGATTTACCAACCGACGTCCGAAAATCAGAGACAGTAGATAACTTTAAATCTAGACTTAAAACTTTTCTCTTTAACAAGGCATTCGCATAGTTTGATTTAGCAATAGTACTTATCTCCCAATAGCTAGCTTGTACAACCTAATAAATTAATGAATAAATTAAAACCTTTTTTTTTTTTTTTTGTCAACACTCCAAAGCATGGTAAATGTCATTAATACTCTTTAGTAATATGCTGAAACTTTGAATTGGTTGTCGATTGAGTCTTAATTGCCAAATATGGTCGGTTTGCAATTTTGGCCTTTTTCCCATGGCCTTAAAATAGTATGTCATACAGAACCGTTTGTCACTGTACGTTAGTATTAACGACGGCAGTGGGGCCTCTGGCCTTAGTCAAACGAGTTCTGTTTCTGTTTCTAAAATCATCAACTATATGTAATACACTTATTTCCCAATAGCTAGCTTGTACAACCTAATAAATAAATAAATAATAAATTAATGAATAAACTAAAACCTTTTTTTTCGTCAACATTCCAAAACATGGTAAATGTCATTAATACTCTTTAGTAATATGCTGAAACTTTGCATTGGTTGTCGATTGAGTCTTAATTGCCAAATATGGTCGGTTTGCAATTTTTGGCCTTTTCCCCTGGCCTTAAAATAGTATACAGAACCGCTTGCCACTGTACGTTAGTATTAACGACGGCAGTGGGGCCTCTGGCCTTAGTCAAACGAGTTCTGTTTCTGTTTCTAAAATCATCAACTATATGTAATACACTTATTTCCCAATAACTAGCTTGTACAACCTAATAAATAAATAAATAATAAATTAATGAATAAACTAAAACCTTTTTTTCATCAACATTCCAAAACATGGTAAATGTCATTAATACTCTTTAGTAATATGCTGAAACTTTGCATTGGTTGTCGATGGAGTCTTAATTGCCAAATATGGTCGGTTTGCAATTTTTGGCCTTTTCCCCTGGCCTTAAAATAGTATACAGAACCGCTTGCCACTGTACGTTAGTATTAACGACGGCAGTGGGGCCTCTGGCCTTAGTCAAACGAGCTCTGTTTCTAAAATCATCAACTATATGAAATACACTTAACCAGCAATAGTTAGCCTGCCCGGAACCGAGCTGACTAAAATCCACATTACTGTGTAACACTTGCTTTTTATGTGAACGGCCCCTACGCTAATAAGATTTTGTTTCTCTCTCCCTGTCTCGTCCTCGATCACGAGGACAATAAGACAAACAGATCCAGTTCCGGTAAATGTGAAAGTCGGCACACCACTGATCTACTGGCTGTTCTTCAACGTGATGTCCAGCTGATGCCTGACCAAAGACCACCGGCAGAACCCGCTTAATCTCCGCTTAATCTCCTTCCATTTCAATGTGTATATATATATATCTCCCAAGGGTTTTTTCCTCCTAGGACTTTTTTTTACTTCCCCGGAAAAAATTCCGGGGTTTTTTTCTCCTAGGGGGTTTTTCAACCCGGGGAGGCAGCCTTTTTGGGCTTAACTTCTATACGTTACATTAGTAATACGTTTGCTTATAATGTTGATTTATAGCCGCAGCAAATTTAGCTGCTTGTGCTATCGTGTATTATGTTATGCTATCTGTCGATTTTCTGTGCTTTTCACTACATCTATTATGTAAAGCTGCTTTGATACAATTACCAAATTGTGAAAAGCGCTATATAAATAAAATTGAATTGAAAAGTGCTATTTTGCCGCGCAGGGTTAACCGTAAGGCCAATTCTGGCATGTTTGGTATCGTTGGACTCGGAAACTATTCAGGACTCCAAGGAAACAAGTCCCATGAAAATACGTCGATCACAGCCAAAGTTATAGGTGTGTAAAACATTCGTCTTACCACTAGGTGGCCTTGCGATGAAACTGGGCATGCGCTCTCAGTTCCTGACTGGCATCACAAGTACCAAGTGTCGTTTCAATAGGCTTAAGTTTGGCGAAGATACAGCCTCAAATCCGTTTTTTTGCACTCTACGTAAAATTTGTTGACGCGGTTTATGCAAACAGATTGGCGAATCGACATGAATTCCATAACTTTTTGCCGTGAGGGTCTGTAGATGCTACATACCGATTTTCGTGGAAATCGGGCAAAAGCTCTAGGACGAGTTCGCAAAAGTAGGTTTTACGAAAAATTCAAAATGGCGGAAAAATTTTCATGACGGAAAATGACGTCATAGGGTCCAGTCGAATCGTCTTGAGCCAAGGAATCAGAGGAAACAAGAATTTCGTTTCTAGGACTTACGGATCAAAAGTTATAAGCAAAAACATAAGTGCAACTTTGGACTGTTGGTGGCGCTAGCGGGTTTGAGATAGAGACTCCAAATTCGCTGTGGATAATATTTGGACTGTCCTTTATCAGTGTGCCAAATTTCATAACTTTCCTACGTACGGTTCTATGGGCTGCCATAGACCGCAATGGCGGAAGAAGAAGAAGCAGAATAATTATTATAATAAATATAGCTGCAAGCAGCAATCACCGGGGTCAAGCCGAAAAGGGCACAGAAGGATGTAAAGTTGCGTTTGGATAAGCAGACTGAAGAACTTAGGTAAACCTAATGATTTCAGATGAAAAAATGCAAAGTAATCAACAAAAATAATCTATGTTCTTGTCTACTGCAACTGTCCTTCGGTTATTGACAATCATGGGACATTAGAGCACTGAAGGACATGTATGTGATGCTTACAGTGGGCAAACATGGGTCACAACATGTTACAACAAGTTAAAAGAGTCAAAAGAGACCATCCCCATGTCTCTGCGATGTTCTGATGCAGAGAAAAAACTCTTGCAAAAACAGTTGATAAGGTATTCTCATTGGTTGCTAGAGAGTAAATGGACATCCACTAGTGATTATAGTCAAAGCCATGAAAGGAATAATCCATGATGACTCATGGTTTTAGATGTGTTGTTGCAGTAGTTTTAGGCCAAAAAAATGCCATATTCTGTCTCAAAACCAGTAGGTGGCGCAATGACAAAATTCGTGCATGCAACCTCAGGTCATAACTGTGTTACATCTTGCTAGTTTTATGACTATACACTTTAGTTTAGTGAAGAAACAGTTGTATGACCATAGGGTGGCTTGATTTCAAAGGTTTTATTCAATTATAAGGCCAACTAGTGGTGCAAGCATACAATTTTTTTTGTGTAGCCTCAGACTGTGGTCGTACATCAGCGTATCAAATATGGTGAAAAAATCTCTTTGCGTTACGAAGTTATAACCATTTATGTGTAAAAACAGAAAATTTAAAGGTAATTTTTCGTTTTTTGCAATTTTCGGCCATTTCTGATGAAAATTTTAATACAACGCCAATAGAACTTTTTGTTCAGAAGGTAATGCAATATTCTTCCTATGATGTTTTCGAGTCGATCAGAATTACGCTCGCGGAGATATTCGCGCGTGTTTTTTAAGTGCTGTTTTGCTGCGCAGGGCTAACCGTAAGGCGAAATCTGGCATGTTTGGTAAGGTTGGACTCGGCAACTATTCTGGACTTCAGCGAAACAAGTCCCGTGAAAAAACACAGATCAGAGCCAAAGTTATAAGCATGCACAACATTCGTATGACCACTAGGTGGTGCTGTGACGAAACTCTGCATGCCCCCTCAGATCCTCACTGGCATCACAACTAACAAGTGTGGCGTCAATAGACATAAGATTGGCGAAGATACACACTAAAACCTGTTTTTTGGGCTCTACGTAAAATTTGTTGACGCGCTATACGAAAACGGAATGGTTTATCAAAATTCTTTTAATAACTTTTTGCCCTGAGTGTCTCTAGATGCTACATACCATTTTTCGTGGCAATTGGGCAAAAGCTCTAGGACAAGTTCGCAAAAGTAGGTTTTATGAATAAATCAAAATGGCGGAAAATTTTTCATGACGGAAAATGACGTCATAGGGTCCAATCGAATCGTTTTGAGCCAAGGAATCAGAGGATACAAGAATTTAGTGTCTAGGACTTACGGGTCAGAAGTTATAGGCAAATACATAAGTGCAAATTTGGACTGTTGGTGGCGCTAGCGGGTTAGAGATACAGACTTCAAATTTGCTGTGGAGACTTTTTGGACAGTCCTCTATCAGTGTGCCAAATTTCATAACTTTCCTACGTACGGTTCTATAGGCTGCCATAGACCGCAATGGCGGAGGAAGAAAAAGAAAAAGAAAAAGAAAAAGAAAAAGAAAAAGAAAAAGAAATATAGCTGCAAGCAGCAATACCGGGGTCAAGCCGAAAAGGGCACAGAAGGGTGTAAAGTTGAGTTTGGATAAGAATACTGAAGAACCTAGGTAAAACTCATGATTTCAAATGAAAAAAACTCAAAAGTAATCAACAAAAATAATCTATGTTCTTGTCTAATGCAATTGTCCTTCTGTTATTGACAATCATGGAACATTAGAGCACTGACGGACATGTGAGTGATGTATGCAGTGGCATAACATGGGTCACAACATGTTACAACAAGTTAAATCAGTCAAAAGAGACCATCCCCATGTCTCTACGATGTTCTGATGCAGAGAAAAAGCTCTTTCAAAAACAGTTGATTAGGTATTCTAATTGGTTGCTAGAGAGTAAATTCACATCCACCAGTGATAATAGTCCAAGCCATGAAATGAAGAATCCATGATGACTTATGATTTTAGATGTGTTGTTGCAGTAGTTTTAGGCAAAAATTGCTATTTTCTATCTCCAAGCCACTAGGTGGCGCTATGACAGAATCGTGCATGCATCCTCAGAGCATGACTGCGTTACATCTAGCTAGTTTCATGACTATACACTTTAGTTCAGCAAAGAAGTGGTTGTATGACCATAGGGCTTGCTTGATATGAAAGATTTTGTTCAATTATAGGGCCACCTAGTGGTTCAGGCATACCAATTTATTTGTGTGGCCTCAGACTCTGCTCATACATCAGCGTATCAAATCTGGTGAAAAAATCTCTTTTCGTTGCGAAGTTATAACCATTTATGTGTAAAAAACACAAAATTTAAAGGTAATTTTTCGTTTTTTGCAATTTTCGGCCATTTCTGATGAAAATTTTAATATAACGCCAATAGAACTTTTTGTTCAGAAGGTAATGCAATGTTCTTCCTATGGTGTTTTCGAGTCGATCGGAATAACGCTCGCGGAGATATTCGCGCATGTTTTTTTAAGTGCTGTTTTGCTGCGCAGGGCTAACCGTAAGGCGAAATCTGGCATGTTTGGTATCGTTGGACTCGGCGTCTACTCAGGACTCCTAAAAATCAAGTCCCGTCAAAATACGTTGATCGCAGCCAAAGTTATAGGTGTATAAAACATCTGTCTGGCCACTAGGTGGCGCTGCGACGAAACTGTGCATGCACACTCAGTTCCTGACTGACATCACAAGTACCAAGTGTCGTGTCAATAGGCCTAAGTTTGACGAAGTTGCAGCCTAAAATCTGTTTTTTTGCGCTCTACGTAAAATTTGTTGACGTACTATACGACAACGGATTGGTTTATCAAAATTCTTTTAATAACTTTTTGCCGTGAGGGTTTCTAGATGCTACATACCAATTTTCGCGGCAATCGGGTAAAAACTCTAGGACGAGTTCGCAAAAGTAGGTTTTACGAATAATTCAAAATGACGGAAAAATTTTCATGACGGAAAATGACGTCATAGGGTCCAATCGAATCGCCTTGAGCCAAGGAATCAGAGGAAACAAGAATTTCGTTTCTAGGACTTACGGATCAGAAGTTATAAGCAAAAACATAAGTTCAACTTTGGACTGTTGGTGGCGCTAGCGGGTTAGAGATAGAGACTCCAAATTTGCTGTGGGGACACATTGGACTGTCCTTTATCAGTGTGCCAAATTTCATAACTTTCCTACGTACGGTTCTATGGGCTGCCATAGACCGCAATGGCGGAAGAAGAATAACTAATAATAATAATTATAAATATAGCTGCAAGCAGCGATGCCGGGGTCAAGCCAAAAAGGGCACAGAAGAAAGTAAAGTTGAATTCGGATGAGCAGTTTAAAGAACCTAAGAAAATCTCTTGATTTCAGACTAAGTAATATAACAGTTATCAGCAAAAAGCTGTGTTTTCATTCAGTGTAATCTCTCCCTCTATTCTCGAGGAGCATTGACAACTAGAACACTGAAGAAAATGTGAGTGGTGCTTGCAGTGGCAATACTCAGCTCACAAAATGTTACAGTGGTGTTAATGAGTCAAAAGAGACCACCCCCATGTCTCTACAATGTTCTGACGCAGAGATATAGCTCTTGCAAAAACGGTTGATAAGGTATCCTAATTGGTTGCTAAGGAGTTAATTGGCATGCACCAATGATCTCCAAGCCATGAGAGGAATAATACATGATGACCCAAGATTTTAGATGTACTGTTGGAGTAGTTTTAGGCAAAAATACCATATTTCTATCTCAAAACCACTAGGTGGCGCAATGACAGAATCGTGCATGCAACCTCGGGTCATATCTGCGTTACATCTAGCTAGTTTCATGACTATACACTTTAGTTCAGCAAAGAAATAGTTGTATGACCATAGGGCTTGCTTGATATGAAATATTTTGTTCAATTATAGGGCCACCTAGTGGTTCAGGCATACCAATTTTTTTGTGTGGCCTCAGACTCTGCTCATACATCAGCGTATTAAATCTGGTGAAAAAATCTCTTTTCGTTGCGAAGTTATAACCATTTATGTGTAAAAAACACAAAATGTAAAGGTAATTTTTAGTTTTTTGCAATTTTCGGCCATTTCTGATGAAAATTTTAATATAACGCCAATCAACAAAAATAATCTATATTCTAATCCACTGCAATAATCCTTCTGTTATTGACAGTCATGGAACATTAGAGCACAGAAGGATATGTGAGTGATGTTTGCAGTGGCATAACATGGGTCACAACATGTTACAACAAGTTAAATCAGTCAAAAGAGACCATCCCCATGTCTCTACGATGTTCTGATGCAGAGAAAAAGCTCTTTCAAAACTGTTCATAAGGTATTCTCATTGGTTGCTAGAGAGTAAATTCACATCCACCAGTGATTATAGACCAATCCATATGAAATGAAGAATCCATGATGACTCATGGTTTTAGATGTGTTGTTGCAGTAGTGTTAGGCAAATATAGCTATTTTCTATCTATGACAGAATCGTGCATGCAACCTCGGGTCATATCTGCGTTACATCTAGCTAGTTTCATGACTATACACTTTAGTTCAGCAAAGAAATAGTTGTATGACCATAGGGCTTGCTTGATATGAAATATTTTGTTCAATTATAGGGCCACCTAGTGGTTCAGGCATACCAATTTTTTTGTGTGGCCTCAGACTCTGCTCATACATCAGCGTATCAAATCTGGTGAAAAAATCTCTTTTCGTTACGAAGTTATAACCATTTATGTGTAAAAAACACAAAATGTAAAGGTAATTTTTCGTTTTTTGCAATTTTCGGCCATTTCTGATGAAAATTTTAATATAACGCCAATAGAGTTTTTTGTTCAGAAGGTAATGCAATGTTCTTTCTATGGCATTTTCGAGTCGATCGGAATAACGCTCGCGGAGATATTCGCGCATGTTTTTTAAGTGCTGTTTTGCCGCGCAGGGTTAACCGTAAGGCCAATTCTGACATGTTTGGTATCGTTGGACTCGGCAACTATTCAGAACTCCAAAGAAATAAGTCCCGTGAAAATACGTCAATCGGAGCCAAAGTTATAGGCGTGTAAAGCATAAGTCTGACCACTAGGTGGCGCTGTGACGAAACTCTGCGTGCACTCGTAGTTCCTGACTGGCATCACAAGTACCAAGTATCGTGTCAATAGGCTTAAGTTTGCCGAAGATACAGCCTCAAATCCGTTTTTTTGCGCTTTACGTAAAATTTGTTGACGCGGTTTACGAAAACGGATTGACGAATTGACATGAATTCCATAACTTTTTGCCGTGAGGGTCTGTAGATGCTACATACCGATTTTCGTAGAAATCGGACAAAAGCTCTAGGACGAGTTCGCAAAAGTAGGTTTTACGAATAATTCAAAATGGCGGAAAAATTTTCATGACGGAAAATGACGTCATAGGGTCCAATCGAATCGTCTTGAGCCAAGGAATCATAGGAAGCAAGAATTTTGTTTCTAGGACTTACGAATCAGAAGTTATAAGCAAAAACATAAGTGCAACTTTGGACTGTTGGTGGCGCTAGCGGGTTAGAGATAGAGACTCCAAATTTGCTATGGGGACACATTGGACTGTCCTCTATCAGTGTGCCAAATTTCATAACTTTCCTACGTACGGTTCTATGGGCTGCCATAGACCGCAATGGCGGAAGAAGAAGCAGAATAATAATAATAATAATAAGAAAACTAACAAATACAATAGGGGTCTTCGCCCCTTCGGGGCTTGACCCCTAAATATAGCTGCAAGCAGCAATCACCGGGGTCAAGCCAAAAAGGCACAGCAGAAAGTAAAGTTGACTTCGGATGAGCAGTTTAAAAAACCTAGGAAAATCTCTTGATTTCAGACAAAACAATATAACAGTTATCAGCAAAAAAGCTGTGTTCTCATTTAGTGACAATTCTCCCTCTCTTTCAACGAGCATTGATAACTAGAACACTGAAGTAAAAATGAGTGGTGCTTGCAGTGGCAATACTCAGCTCACAAAATGTTACAGTGGTGTTAATGAGTCAAAAGAGCCCACCCCCATGTCTCTACTATGTTCTGACGCAGAGATATAGCTCTTGCAAAAACGGTTGATAAGGTATTCTCATTGGTTGCTAGGGAGTGAATTGGCAACCACAAGTGATTATAGTCAAAGCCATGAAAGGAATAATCCATGATGACTCATGGTTTTAGATGTGTTGTTGCAGTAGTTTTAGGCAAAAAATGCCATATTTCTATCTCAAAACCAGTAGGTGGCGCTATGACAAAATTGTGCATGCAACCTCAGGTCATAACTGTGTTACATCTAGCTAGTTTTATGACTATACACTTTAGTTTAGTGAAGAAACAGTTGTATTACCATAGGGTGGCTTGATTTCAAATGTTTTGTTCAATTATAAGGCCAACTAGTGGTGCAAGTATACATTTTGTTTGTGTAGCCTCAGACTGTGGTCGTACATCAGCGTATCAAATCTGGTGAAAAAATCTCTTTTTGTTGCGAAGTTATAACCATTTATGTGTAAAAAATGCAAAATTTAAAGGTAATTTTTCGTTTTTTGCATTTTTCGGCCATTTCTGATGAAAATTTTAATATAACGCCAATAGAACTTTTTGTTCAGAAGGTAATGCATTGTTCTTCCTATGGTGTTTTCGAGTTGATCGGAATAACGCTCGCAGAGATATTCGCACGTGTTTTTTAAGTGCTATTTTGCTGCACAGGGCTAACCGTATGACGAAACCTGGCATGTTTGGTATCGTTGGACTCGATGACTGCTCGGGACTCCAAAAAATCAAGTCCCGTGAAAATACTTTTATCGCAGCCAAAGTTATAGGCGTATAGAACATTCGTCTGGCCACTAGGTGGCACTGCAACGAAACTGTGCATGCACCCTCAGTTCCTGACTGGCATCTCAAGTACCAAGTGTCGTGTCAATAGGCCTAAGTTTGGCGAAGATACAGCCTAAAATCTGTTATTGTGCGCTCTACCTAAAATTCGTTGACGCGCTATACGACAACGGATTGGTTTATCGAAATTATTTTAATAACTTTTTGCCTTGAGTGTCTCTAGATGCTGCATACCGATTTTTGAGGCAAACGGGCAAAAACTCTAGGACGAGTTCGCAAAAGTAGGTTTAACGAATAATTCAAAATGGCGGAAAAATTTTCATGACGGAAAATGACGTCATAGGGTCCTATCGAATCGTCTTGAGCCAAGGAATCAGAGGAAACAAGAATTTCATTTCTGGGACTTACGGTTCAGAAGTTATAAGACAAAACGTAAGTGCAACTTTGGACTGTTGGTGGCGCTAGTGGGCTTGAGATAGAGACTCCAAATTTGCTGTGGATATTATTTGGACTGTCCTCTATCAGTGTGCCAAATTTCATAACTTTCCTACGTACGGTTCTATGGGCTGCCATAGACCGCAATGGCGGAAGAAGAAAAATTTACTAACAGAAACAATTGCCAATATAGCTGCAAGCAGCAATGCCGGGGTCAAGCCAAAAAGGGCACATAAGAAAGTAAAGTTGAATTCGGATGAGCAGTTTAAAGAACCTGGGAAAATCTCTTGATTTCAGACTAAATAATATAACAGTTATCAGCTAAAAAGCTGTGTTTTCATTCAGTGTCATCTCTCCCTCTCTTTCGTCGAGCATTGATAACTAGAACACTGACGTAAAAATGAGTGGTGCTTCTAGTGGCAATACTCAGCTCACAAAATGTTACAGTGGTGTTAATGAGTCAAAAGAGCCCACCCCCATGTCTCTGCGATGTTCTGATGCAGAGAAAAAGCTCTTGCAAAAACAGTTGATAACGTATTCTCATTGGTTGCTAGAGAGTAAATGGACATCCACTAGTGATTATAGTCAAAGCCATGAAAGGAATAATCCATGATGACTCATGGTTTTAGATGTGTTGTTGCAGTAGTTTTAGGCAAAAAATGCGTTATTCTATCTCAAAACCAGTAGGTGGCGCAATGACAAAATTGTGCATGCAACCTCAGGTCATAACTGTGTTACATCTAGCTAGTTTTATGACTATACACTTTAGATTAGTGAAGAAACAGTTGTATGACCATAGGGTGGCTTGATTTCAAAGGTTTTGTTAAATTATAAGGCCAACTAGTGGTGCAACCATACAATTTTTTTTGTGTAGCCTCAGACTGTGGTCGTACATCAGCGTATCAAATATGGTGAAAAAATCTCTTTGCGTTACGAAGTTATAGCCATTTATGTGTAAAAACACAAAATTTAAAGGTAATTTTTCGTTTTTTGCAATTTTCAGCCATTTCTGATGAAAATTTTAATACAATGCCAATAGAACTTTTTGTTCAGAAGGTAATGCTATATTCTTCCTATGATGTTTTCGAGTCGATCAGAATTACGCTCGCGGAGATATTCGCGCGTGTTTTTTAAGTGCTATTTTGCCGCGCAGGGTTAACCGTAAGGCCAATTCTGGCATGTTTGGTATCGTTGGACTCGGCAACTATTCAGGACTCCAAGGAAACAAGTCCCGTGAAAATACGTCAATCGGAGCCAAAGTTATAGGCGTTTAAAGCATAAGTCTGACCACTAGGTGGCGCTGTGACGAAACTCTGCATGCACCCTAAGTTCCTGACTGGCATCACAAGAACCAAGTATCGTGTCAATAGGCTTAAGTTTGACGAAGATACAGCCTCAAATCCGTTTTTTTGCGCTCTACGTAAAATTCGTTGACGCGGTTTACGGAAACGGATGGACGAATTGACATGAATTCCATAACTTTTTGCCGTGAGGGTCTGTAGATGCTACATACCGATTTTCGTGGAAATTGGGCAAAAGCTCTAGGACGAGTTCGCAAAAGTAGGTTTTACGAATAATTCAAAATGGCGGAAAAATTTCCATGACGGAAAATGACGTCATAGGGTCAAATCGAATCGTCTTGAGCCAAGGAATCAGAGGAAACAAGAATTTTGTTTCTAGGACTTACAGATCAGAAGTTATAAGCAAAAACGTAAGTGCAACTTTGGACTGTTGGTGGCGCTAGCGGGTTAGAGATAGAGACTCCAAATTTGCTGTGGGGACACATTGGACTGTCCTTTATCAGTGTGCCAAATTTCATAACTTTCCTACTTACGGTTCTATGGGCTGCCATAGACCGCAATGGCGGAAGAAGAAGAAGAAGAAGAAGCAGAATAATTATTATATTAATAATAATAAGAAAACTAACAAATACAATAGGGGTCTTCGCCCCTTCGGGGCTTGACCCCTAAATATAGCTGCAAGCAGCAATCACCGGGGTCAAGCCAAAAAGGGCACAGCAGAAAGTAAAGTTGACTTCGGATGAGCAGTTTAAGAACCTAAGAAAATCTCTTGATTTCAGACAAAACAATATAACAGTTATCAGCAAAAAAGCTGTGTTCTCATTTAGTGAAATCTCTCCCTCTCTTTCGACGAGCATTGATAACTAGAACACTGACGTAAAAATGAGTGGTGCTTGCAGTGGCAATACTCAGCTCTCAAAATGTTACAGTGTTGTTAATGAGTCAAAAGAGCCCACCCCCGTGTCTCTACGATGTTCTGACGCAGAGTTATAGCTCTTGCAAAACGGTTGATAAGGTATTCTCATTGGTTGCTAGGGAGTGAATTGGCAACCACCAGTGATTATAGTCAAAGCCATGAAAGGAATAATCCATGATGACTCATGGTTTTAGATGTGCTGTTGCAGTAGATTTAGGCAAAAATAGCTATTTTCTATCTCCAAACCACTAGGGGGCGCTATGACAGAATCGTGAATGCAACCTCATGACTGCGTTACATCTAGCTAGTTTCATGACTATACACTTTAGTTCGGCAAAGAAATAGTTGTATGACCATAGGACTTGCTTGATATGAAATATTTTGTTCAATTATAGGGCCACCTAGTGGTTCAGGCATACCAATTTTTTTGTGTGGCCTCAGACTCTGCTCATACATCAGCGTATCAAATCTGGTGAAAAAATATCTTTTCGTTGCGAAGTTATAACCATTTATGTGTAAAAACCACAAAATCTAAAGGTAATTTTTCGTTTTTTGCAATTTTCGGCCATTTCTGATGAAAATTTTAATATAACGCCAATAGAACTTTTTGTTCAGAAGGTAATGCAATGTTCTTCCTATGGTGTTTTCGAGTCGATCGGAATAACGCTCGCGGAGATATTCGTGCGTGTTTTTTAAGTGCTGTTTTGCTGCGCAGGGCTAACCGTAAGGCGAAATCTGAAGTGTTTGGTATCGTTGGACTCGGCGACTACTCAGGACTCCTAAAAATCAAGTCCCGTCAAAATACGTTGATCGCAGCCAAAGTTATAGGTGTATAAATCATCTGTCTGGCCACTAGGTGGCGCTGCGACGAAACTGTGCATGCACACTCAGTTCATGACTGGCATCACAAATACCAAGTGTCGTGTCAATAGGCCTAAGTTTGACGAAGATACAGCCTAAAATCTGTTATTTTGCGCTATACGTAAAATTTGTTGACACGCTATACGACAACGGATTGGTTTATCAAAATTCTTTTAATAACTTTTTGCCGTGAGGGTCTATAGATGCTACATACCAATTTTCGCGGCAATCGGGTAAAAACTCTAGGACGAGTTCGCAAAAGTAGGTTTTACGAATAATTCAAAATGGCGGAAAAATTTTCATGACGGAAAATGACGTCATAGGGTCCAATCGAATCGTCTTGAGCCAAGGAATCAGAGGAAACAAGAATTTCGTTTCTAGGACTTACGGATCAAAAGTTATAAGCAAAAACATAAGTGCAACTTTGGACTGTTGGTGGCGCTAGCGGGTTTGAGATAGAGACTCCAAATTTGCTGTGGATAATATTTGGACTGTCCTTTATCAGTGTGCCAAATTTCATAACTTTCCTACGTACGGTTCTATGGGCTGCCATAGACCGCAATGGCGGAAGAAGAAGAATAATAATAATAAATATAGCTGCAAGCAGCAATGCCGGGGTCAAGCCAAAAAGGGCACATAAGAAATTAAAGTTGAATTCGGATGAGCAGTTTAAAGAACCTGGGAAAATCTCTTGATTTCAGACTAAATAATATAACAGTTATCAGCAAAAAAGCTGTGTTTTCATTCAGTGTCATCTCTCCCTCTCTTCTCGAGGAGCATTGACAACTAGAACACTGAAGAAAATGTGATTGGTGCTTGCAGTGGCAATTCTCAGCTCACAAAATGTTACAGTGGTGTTAATGAGTCAAAAGAGACCACCCCCATGTCTCTGCGATGTTCTGATGCAGAGATATAGCTCTTGTAAAAAGGATTGATAAGGTATCCTAATTGGTTGCTAAGGAGTTAATTGGCATGCATCAATGATCTCCAAGCCATGAAAGGAATAATACATGATGACCCAAGATTTTAGATGTACTGTTGGAGTAGTTTTGGGCAAAAATACCATATTTCTATCTCAAAACCACTAGGTGGCGCAATGACAAAGTTGTGCATGCAACCTAGTTCATAACTGTGTTACATATAGCTAGTTTTATAACTATACACTTTAGTTTAGTGAAGAAATAGTTGTATGACCACAGGGCTTGCTTGATATGTAAGATTTTGTTCAATTATAGGGCCACCTAGTGGTTAAGGCATACCAATTTTTTTGTGTGGCCTCAGACTGTGGTCGTACATCAGCGTATCAAATCTGGTGAAAAAATCTCTTTTCGTTGCGAAGTTATAACCATTTATGTGTAAAAAATGCACAATTTAAAGGTAATTTTTCGTTTTTTGCATTTTTCGGCCATTTCTGATGAAAATTTTAATATAACGCCAATAGAACTTTTTGTTCAGAAGGTAATGCAATATTCTTCCTATGGTGTTTTCGTGTCGATCGGAATAACGCTCGCGGAGTTATTCGCGCGTGTTTTTTAAGTGCTATTTTGATGCACAGGGCTAACCATAAGGCGAATCCTGGCATGTTTGGTATCGTTGGACTCGGCGACTACTCAGGACTCCAAAAAATCAAGTCCCGTGAAAATACTTTTATCGCAGCCAAAGTTATAGGCGTATAGAACATTCGTCTGACCACTAGGTGGCGCTGCAACGAAACTGTGCATGCACCCTCAGTTCCTGACTGGCATCTCGAGTACCAAGTGTCGTGTCAATAGGCCTAAGTTTGGCGAAGATACAGCCTAAAATCAGTTTTTTTGCGCTCTATGTAAAATTCGTTGACGCGCTATACGAGAACGGATTGGTTTATCGAAATTCTTTTAATAACTTTTTGCCTTGAGTGTCTCTAGATGCTGCATACCGATTTTCGTGGCAATCGGGTAAAAACTCTAGGAGGAGTTCGCAAAAGTAGGTTTTACGAATATTTCAAAATGGCGGAAAAATTTTCATGACGGAAAATAACGTCATAGGGTCTAATCGAATCGTCTTGAACCAAGGAATCAGAGGAAACAAGAATTTCGTTTCTAGGACTTACGGATCAGAAGTTATAAGCAAAAACGTAAGTGCAACTTTGGACTGTTGGTGGCGCTAGCGGGTTTGAGATAGAGACTCCAAAATTGCTAGGGATATTATTTGGACTGTCCTCTGTCAGTGTGCCAAATTTCATAACTTTCCTATGTACGGTTCTATGGGCTGCCATAGACCGCAATGGAACAGGAAGAAGAATAATATTTAAAAAGAAAAAGAAAAAGAAAAAGAAAACTAACGGATACAATAGGGGTCTTCGCCCATTCTGGGCTTGACCCCTAATAATAATAATAATAATAAGAAAACTAACAAATACAATAGGGGTCTTCGCCCCTTCGGGGCTTGACCCCTAAATATAGCTGCAAGCAGCAATGCCGGGGTCAAGCCAAAAAGGGCACAGAAGAAAGTAAAGTTGAATTCGGATGATCAGTTTAAAGAACCTAAGAAAATCTCTTGATTTCAGACTAAGTAATATAACAGTTATCAACAAAAAAGCTGTGTTTTCATTCAGTGTCATCTGTCCCTTTCTTCTCGAGGAGCATTGACAACTAGAACACTGAAGAAAATGTGAGTGGTCCTTGCAGTGGCAATTCTCAGCTCACAAAATGTTACAGTGGTGTTAATGAGTCAAAAGAGACCACCCCCATGTCTCTACGATGTTCTGATGCAGAGATATAGCTCTTGCAAAAACGGTTGATAAGGTATTCTCATTGGTTGCTAGAGAGTAAATTCACATCCACCAGTGATTATAGTCAAAGCCATGAAAGGAATAATCCATGATGACTCATGGTTTTTGATGTGCTGTTGCAGTAGATTTAGGCAAAAATAGCTATTTTCTATCTCCAAACCACTAGGGGGCGGTATGACAGAATCGTGCATGCAACCTCAGGTCATGACTGCGTTACATCTGGCTAGTTTCATGACTAAACACTTTAGTTCGGCAAAGAAATAGTTGTATGACCATAGGGCTTGCTTGATATGAAATATTTTGTTCAATTATAGAGCCAACTAGTGGTTCAGGCATACCAATTTTTTTGTGTGGCCTCAGACTCTGCTCATACATCAGCGTATCAAATCTGGTGAAAAAACCTCTTTTTGTTGCGAAGTTATAACCAATTATGTGTAAAAACCACAAATTTTAAAGGTAATTTTTCGTTTTTTGCAATTTTCGGCCATTTCTGATGAAACATTTAATATAACGCCAATAGAACTTTTTGTTCAGAAGGTAATGCAATGTTCTTCCTATGGTGTTTTCGACTCGATTGGAATAACGCTCGCGGAGTTATTCGCGCGTGTTTTTTAAGCGCTATTTTAATGCACAGGGCTAACCGTAAGACGAAATCTGGCATGTTTGGTATCGTTGGACTCGGCGACTATTCAGGACTCCTAAAAATCAAGTCCCGTCAAAATACGTTGATCACAGCCAAAGTTATAGGTGTAAAAAACATCTGTATGGCCACTAGGTGGCGCTGCGACGAAACTGTGCATGCACACTCAGTTCCTGACTGGCATCACAAGTACCAAGTGTCGTGTCAATAGGCCAAAGTTTGACGAAGATACAGCCTAAAATCTGTTTTTTGTGCTCTACTTAAAATTTGTTGACGCGCTATACGACAACGGATTGGTTTATCGAAATTCTTTTGATAACTTTTTGCCGTGAGGGTCTGTAGATGCTACATACCGATTTTCGTGAAAATTGGGCAAAAGCTCTAGGACGAGTTCGCAAAAGTAGGTTTTACGAATAATTCAAAATGGCGGAAAAATTTATATGACGGAAAATGACGTCATAGGGTCAAATCGAATCGTCTTGAGCCAAGGAATCAGAGGAAACAAGAAATTTGTTTCTAGGACTTACGGATCAGAAGTTATAAGCAAAAACGTAAGTGCATCTTTGGACTGTTGGTGGCGCTAGAGGGTTGGAGATAGAGACCCCAAATTTGCTGTGGGGACACATTGGACTGTCCTTTATCAGTGTGCCAAATTTCATAACTTTCCTACGTACGGTTCTATGGGCTGCCATAGACCGCAATGGCGGAAGAAGAAGAAGAATAACTAATAATAATAAGAAAACTAACAAATACAATAGGGGTCTTCGCCCCTTCGGGGCTTGACCCCTAAATATAGCTGCAAGCAGCAATCACCGGGGTCAAGCCAAAAAGGGCACAGCAGAAAGTAAAGTTGACTTCGGATGAGCAGTTTAAAGAACCTAAGAAAATCTCTTGATTTCAGACAAAACAATATAACAGTTATCAGCAAAAAAGCTGTGTTCTCATTTAGTGAAATCTCTCCCTCTCTTTCGACGAGCATTGATAACTAGAACACTGACGTAAAAATGAGTGGTGCTTGCAGTGGCAATACTCAGCTCTCAAAATGTTACAGTGTTGTTAATGAGTCAAAAGAGCCCACCCCCGTGTCTCTACGATGTTCTGACGCAGAGTTATAGCTCTTGCAAAACGGTTGATAAGGTATTCTCATTGGTTGCTAGGGAGTGAATTGGCAACCACCAGTGATTATAGTCAAAGCCATGAAAGGAATAATCCATGATGACTCATGGTTTTAGATGTGCTGTTGCAGTAGATTTAGGCAAAAATAGCTATTTTCTATCTCCAAACCACTAGGGGGCGCTATGACAGAATCGTGAATGCAACCTCATGACTGCGTTACATCTAGCTAGTTTCATGACTATACACTTTAGTTCGGCAAAGAAATAGTTGTATGACCATAGGACTTGCTTGATATGAAAGATTTTGTTCAATTATAGGGCCACCTAGTGGTTCAGGCATACCAATTTTTTTGTGTGGCCTCAGACTCTGCTCATACATCAGTGTATCAAATCTGGTGAAAAAATCTCTTTTCGTTGCGAAGTTATAACCATTTATGTGTAAAAACCACAAAATCTAAAGGTAATTTTTCGTTTTTTGCAATTTTCGGCCATTTCTGATGAAAATTTTAATATAACGCCAATAGAACTTTTTGTTCAGAAGGTAATGCAATGTTCTTCCTATGGTGTTTTCGAGTCGATCGGAATAACGCTCGCGGAGATATTCGCGCATGTTTTTTAAGTGCTGTTTTGCTGCGCAGGGCTAACCGTAAAGCGAAATCTGGCATGTTTGGTATCGTTGGACTCGGCGACTGCTCAGGACTCCTGAAAATCAAGTCCCGTCAAAATACATTGATCGCAGCCAAAGTTATAAGTGTATAAAACATCTGTCTGGCCACTAGGTGGCTCTGCGACGAAACTGTGCAAGCACACTCAGTTCCTGACTGGCATCACAAGTACCAAGTGTCGTGTCAATAGGCCTAAGTTTGACGAAGATACAGCCTAAAATCTGTTTTTTTGCGCTCTACGTAAAATTTGTTGACACGCTTTACGACAACGGATTGGTTCATCAAAATTCTTTTAATAACTTTTTGCCGTGAGGGTCTCTAGATGCTACATACCAATTTTCGTGGCAATCGGGTAAAAACTCTAGGACAAGTTCGTAAAAGTAGGTTTTACGAATAATTCAAAATGGCGGAAAAATTTTCATGACGGAAAATGACGTCATAGGGTCCAATCGAATCGTCTTGAGCCAAGGAATCAGAGGAAACAAGAATTTCGTTTCTAGGCCTTACGGATCAAAAGTTATAAGCAAAAACATACGTGCAACTTTGGACTGTTGGTGGCGCTAGCGGGTTTGAGATAGAGACTCCAAATTTGCTGTGGATAATATTTGGACTGTCCTTTATCAGTGTGCCAAATTTCATAACTTTCCTACGTACGGTTCTATGGGCTGCCATAGACCGCAATGGCGGAAGAAGAAGAATAATAATAAATATAGCTGCAAGCAGCAATCACCGGGGTCAAGCCGAAAAGGGCACAGAAGGATGTAAAGTTGCGTTTGGATAAGCAGACTGAAGAACTTAGGCAAACCTAATGATTTCAGATGAAAAAATGCAAACTAATCAACAAAAATAATCTATGTTCTTGTCTACTGCAACTGTCCTTCGGTTATTGACAATCATGGAACATTAGAGCACTGAAGGACATGTATGTGATGATTACAGTGGGCAAACATGGGTCACAACATGTTACAACAAGTTAAAAGAGTCAAAAGAGACCATCCCCATGTCTCTGCGATGTTCTGATGCAGAGAAAAAGCTCTTGCAAAAACAGTTGATAACGTATTCTCATTGGTTGCTAGAGAGTAAATGGACATCCACTAGTGATTATAGTCAAAGCCATGAAAGGAATAATCCATGATGACTCATGGTTTTAGATGTGTTGTTGCAGTAGTTTTAGGCCAAAAAATGCCATATTCTATCTCAAAACCAATAGGTGGCGCAATGACAAAATTCGTGCATGCAACCTCAGGTCATAACTGTGTTACATCTAGCTAGTTTTATGACTATACACTTTAGTTTAGTGAAGAAACAGTTGTATGACCATAGGGTGGCTTGATTTCAAAGGTTTTATTCAATTATAAGGCCAACTAGTGGTGCAAGCATACAATTTTTTTTGTGTAGCCTCAGACTGTGGTCGTACATCAGCGTATCAAATATGGTGAAAAAATCTCTTTGCGTTACGAAGTTATAACCATTTATGTGTAAAAACAGAAAATTTAAAGGTGATTTTTTGTTTTTTGCAATTTTCGGCCATTTCTGATGAAAATTTTAATACAACGCCAATAGAACTTTTTGTTCAGAAGGTAATGCAATATTCTTCCTATGATGTTTTCGAGTCGATCAGAATTACGCTCGCGGAGATATTCGCGCGTGTTTTTTAAGTGCTGTTTTGCTGCGCAGGGCTAACCGTAAGGCGAAATCTGGCATGTTTGGTAACGTTGGACTCGGCAGCTATTCTGGACTTCAGCGAAACAAGTCCCGTGAAAAAACACAGATCAGAGCCAAAGTTATAAGCATGTACAACATTCGTATGACCACTAGGTGGTGCTGTTACGAAACTCTGCATGCCCCCTCAGATCCTCACTGGCATCACAACTACCAAGTGTGGCGTCAATAGACATAAGATTGGTGAAGATACACACTAAAACCTGTTTTTTTGGGCTCTACGTAAAATTTGTTGACGCGCTATACGAAAAGGGAATGGTTTATCAAAATTCTTTTAATAACTTTTTGCCCTGAGTGTCTCCAGATGCTACATACCATTTTTCGTGGCAATTGGGCAAAAGCTCTAGGACAAGTTCGCAAAAGTAGGTTTTATGAATAAATCAAAATGGCGGAAAATTTTTCATGACGGAAAATGACGTCATAGGGTCCAATCGAATCGTCTTGAGCCAAGGAATCAGAGGATTCAAGAATTTAGTGTCTAGGACTTACGGGTCAGAAGTTATAAGCAAATACATAAGTGCAAATTTGGACTGTTGGTGGCGCTAGCGGGTTAGAGACACAGACTTCAAATTTGCTGTGGAGACTTTTTGGACAGTCCTCTATCAGTGTGCCAAATTTCATAACTTTCCTACGTACGGTTCTATAGGCTGCCATAGACCGCAATGGCGGAGGAAGAAAAAGAAAAAGAAAAAGAAAAAGAAAAAGAAAAAGAAAACTAACAGAAACAATAGGGGTCTTCGCCCATTCTGGGCTTGACCCCTAAATATAGCTGCAAGCAGCAATCACCGGGGTCAAGCCGAAAAGGGCACAGAAGGATGTAAAGTTGCGTTTGGATAAGCAGACTGAAGAACTTAGGTAAACCTAATGATTTCAGATGAAAAAATGCAAAGTAATCAACAAAAATAATCTATGTTCTTGTCTACTGCAACTGTCCTTCGGTTATTGACAATCATGGGACATTAGAGCACTGAAGGACATGTATGTGATGCTTACAGTGGGCAAACATGGGTCACAACATGTTACAACAAGTTAAAAGAGTCAAAAGAGACCATCCCCATGTCTCTGCGATGTTCTGATGCAGAGAAAAAACTCTTGCAAAAACAGTTGATAAGGTATTCTCATTGGTTGCTAGAGAGTAAATGGACATCCACTAGTGATTATAGTCAAAGCCATGAAAGGAATAATCCATGATGACTCATGGTTTTAGATGTGTTGTTGCAGTAGTTTTAGGCCAAAAAAATTCCATATTCTGTCTCAAAACCAGTAGGTGGCGCAATGACAAAATTCGTGCATGCAACCTCAGGTCATAACTGTGTTACATCTTGCTAGTTTTATGACTATACACTTTAGTTTAGTGAAGAAACAGTTGTATGACCATAGGGTGGCTTGATTTCAAAGGTTTTATTCAATTATAAGGCCAACTAGTGGTGCAAGCATACAATTTTTTTTGTGTAGCCTCAGACTGTGGTCGTACATCAGCGTATCAAATATGGTGAAAAAATCTCTTTGCGTTACGAAGTTATAACCATTTATGTGTAAAAACAGAAAATTTAAAGGTAATTTTTCGTTTTTTGCAATTTTCGGCCATTTCTGATGAAAATTTTAATACAACGCCAATAGAACTTTTTGTTCAGAAGGTAATGCAATATTCTTCCTATGATGTTTTCGAGTCGATCAGAATTACGCTCGCGGAGATATTCGCGCGTGTTTTTTAAGTGCTGTTTTGCTGCGCAGGGCTAACCGTAAGGCGAAATCTGGCATGTTTGGTAAGGTTGGACTCGGCAACTATTCTGGACTTCAGCGAAACAAGTCCCGTGAAAAAACACAGATCAGAGCCAAAGTTATAAGCATGCACAACATTCGTATGACCACTAGGTGGTGCTGTGACGAAACTCTGCATGCCCCCTCAGATCCTCACTGGCATCACAACTACCAAGTGTGGCGTCAATAGACATAAGATTGGCGAAGATACACACTAAAACCTGTTTTTTGGGCTCTACGTAAAATTTGTTGACGCGCTATACGAAAACGGAATGGTTTATCAAAATTCTTTTAATAACTTTTTGCCCTGAGTGTCTCTAGATGCTACATACCATTTTTCGTGGCAATTGGGCAAAAGCTCTAGGACAAGTTCGCAAAAGTAGGTTTTATGAATAAATCAAAATGGCGGAAAATTTTTCATGACGGAAAATGACGTCATAGGGTCCAATCGAATCGTCTTGAGCCAAGGAATCAGAGGATACAAGAATTTAGTGTCTAGGACTTACGGGTCAGAAGTTATAGGCAAATACATAAGTGCAAATTTGGACTGTTGGTGGCGCTAGCGGGTTAGAGATACAGACTTCAAATTTGCTGTGGAGACTTTTTGGACAGTCCTCTATCAGTGTGCCAAATTTCATAACTTTCCTACGTACGGTTCTATAGGCTGCCATAGACCGCAATGGCGGAGGAAGAAAAAGAAAAAGAAAAAGAAAACTAACAGAAACAATAGGGGTCTTCGCCCATTCTGGGCTTGACCCCTAAATATAGCTGCAAGCAGCAATCACCGGGGTCAAGCCAAAAAGGGCACAGCAGAAAGTAAAGTTGACTTCGGATGAGCAGTTTAAAGTACCTAGGAAAATCTCTTGATTTCAGACAAAACAATATAACAGTTATCAGCAAAAAAGCTGTTCTCATTTAGTGAAATCTCTCCCTCTCTTTCGTCGAGCATTGATAACTAGAACACTGACGTAAAAATGAGTGGTGCTTCTAGTGGCAATACTCAGCTCACAAAATGTAACAGTGGTGTTAATGAGTCAAAAGAGCCCACCCCCATGTCTCTGCGATGTTCTGATGCAGAGAAAAAGCTCTTGCAAAAACAGTTGATAACGTATTCTCATTGGTTGCTAGAGAGTAAATGGACATCCACTAGTGATTATAGTCAAAGCCATGAAAGGAATAATCCATGATGACTCATGGTTTTAGATGTGTTGTTGCAGTAGTTTTAGGCAAAAAAATGCCATATTCTATCTCAAAACCAGTAGGTGGCGCAATGACAAAATTGTGCATGCAACCTCAGGTCATAACTGTGTTACATCTAGCTAGTTATATGACTATACACTTTAGTTTAGTGAAGAAACAGTTGTATGACCATAGGGTGGCTTGATTTCAAAGGTTTTGTTAAATTATAAGGCCAACTAGTGGTGCAACCATACAATTTTTTTTGTGTAGCCTCAGACTGTGGTCGTACATCAGCGTATCAAATATGGTGAAAAAATCTCTTTGCGTTACGAAGTTATAACCATTTATGTGTAAAAACACAAAATTTAAAGGTAATTTTTCGTTTTTTGCAATTTTCAGCCATTTCTGATGAAAATTTTAATACAATGCCAATAGAACTTTTTGTTCAGAAGGTAATGCAATGTTCTTCCTATGGTGTTTTCGAGTCGATCAGAATTACGCTCGCGGAGATATTCGCGTGTGTTTTTTAAGTGCTGTTTTGCTATGCAGGGCTAACCGTAAGACGAAATCTGGCATGTTTGGTAACGTTGGACTCGGCAACTATTCTGGACTTCAGCGAAACAAGTCCCGTGAAAAAACACAGATCAGAGCCAAAGTTATAAGCATGTACAACATTCGTATGACCACTAGGTGGCGCTGTGACGAAACTCTGCATGCCCCCTCAGATCCTCACTGGCATCACATCTACCAAGTGTGGCATCAATAGACATAAGATTGGCGAAGATACACACTAAAACCTGTTTTTTTGCTCTCTACTTAAAAATTGTTGACGCGCTATACGAAAACGGGATGGTTTATCAAAATTCTTTTAATAACTTTTTGCCCTGAGTGTCTCCAGATGCTACATACCGTTTTTCGTGGAAATTGGGCAAAAGCTCTAGGACAAGTTCGCAAAAGTAGGTTTAATGAATAAATCAAAATGGCGGAAAATTTTTCATGACGGAAAATGACGTCATAGGGTCCAATCGAATCGTCTTGAGCCAAGGAATCAGAGGAAGCAAGAATTTTGTTTATATGACTTATGGATCAGAAGTTATAAGCAAAAACATAAGTGCAACTTTGGACTGTTGGTGGCGCTAGCGGGTTAGAGATTAAGACTCCAAATTTGTTGTGGAGACTTTTTGGACAGTCCTCTATCAGTGTGCAAAATTTCATAACTTTCCTATGTAAGCTGCTATGGGCTGCCATAGACGCAATGGCGGAAGAAAAAGAAAAAGAAATATAGCTGCAAGCAGCAATGCCGGGGTCAAGCCGAAAAGGGCACAGAAGGGTGTAAAATTGGGTTTGGATAAGAATACCGAAGAACCTAGGTAAACCTCATGATTTCAAAAGAAAAAAAGGCAAAAGTAATCAACAAAAATAATCTATGTTCTTGTCTCCTGCAATCGTCCTTCTGTTATTGACAATCATGGAACATTAGACCACTGAAGGACATGTGAGTGATGTTTGCAGTGGCATAACATGGGTCACAACATGTTACAACAAGTTAAATCAGTCAAAAGAGACCATCCCCATGTCTCTACGATGTTCTGATGCAGAGAAAAAGCTCTTTCAAAAACAGTTGATTAGGTATTCTCATTGGTTGCTAGAGAGTAGATTCACATCCACCAGTGATTATAGTCCAAGCCATGAAATGAAGAATCCATGATGACTTATGATTTTAGTTGTGTTGTTGCAGTAGTTTTAGGCAAAAATTGCTATTTTCTATCTCCAAGCCACTAGGTGGCATCATGACAAAAGTGTGCATGCAACCTCAGGGCATGACTGCGTTACATTTAGCTAGTTTCCTGACTATACACTTTAGTTCAGCAAAGAAATAGTTGTATGACCATAGGGCTTGCTTGATATGAAAGCTTTTGTCCAATTATAAGGCCAACTAGTGGTGAAGGCATACCAATTTTTTCGTGTGGCCTCAGACTCTGCTCGTACATCAGCGTATCAAATCTGGTGAAAAAATCTCTTTTCGTTGCGAAGTTATAACCATTTATGTGTAAAAAACACAAAATTCAAAGGTAATTTTTCGTTTTTTGCAATTTTCGGCCATTTCTGATGAAAATTTTAATATAACGCCAATAGAACTTTTTGTTCAGAAGGTAATGCAATGTTCTTCCTATGGTGTTTTCAAGTCGATCAGAATAACGCTCGCGAAGATATTCACACGTGTTTTTTAAGTGCTGTTTTGCTGCTCAGGGCTAACCGTAAGGCAAAATCTGGCATGTTTGGTATCGTTGGACTCGGCGACTACTCAGGACTCCTAAAAATCAAGTCCCGTCAAAATTCGTTTATCGCAGCCAAAGTTATAGGTGTATAAATCATTTGTCTGGCCACTAGGTGGCGCTGCAACGAAACTGTGCATGCACCCTCAGTTCCTGACTGGCATCACAAGTACCAAGTGTTGTTTCAATAGGCCTAAGTTTGACGAAGATACAGCCTAAAATCTGTTTTTTTGCGCTCTACGTAACATTTGTCAAGGCGGTATACGACAACTGATTGGTGTATCAAAATTCTTTTGATAACTTTTTGCCATGAGTGTCTCTAGATGATACATACCAATTTTCGTGGCAATCGGACAAAAGCTCTAGGACGAGTTCGAAAAAGTAGGTTTTTTGAATAATTCAAATTGGCGGGAAATTTTTCATGACGGAAAATGACGTCATAGGGTCCAGTCGAATCGTCTTGAGCCAAGGAATCAGAGGAAACAAGAATTTTGTTTCTAGGACTTACGGATCAGAAGTTATAACCAAAAACATAAGTGCAACTTTGGACTGTTGGTGGCGCTAGCGGGTTAGACATAGAGACTCCAAATTTGCTGTGGGGACACATTGGACTGTCCTTTATCAGTGTGCCAAATTTCATAACTTTCCTACGTACGGTTCTATGGGCTGCCATAGACCGCAATGGCGGAAGAAGAATAACTAATAATAATAAAAAGAAAACTAACGGATACAATAGGGGTCTTCGCCCCTTCGGGGCTTGACCCCTAAAAAGAAATATAGCTGCAAGCAGCAATCACCGGGGTCAAGCCAAAAAGGGCACAGCAAAAAGTAAAGTTGACTTCGGATGAGCAGTTTAAAGAACCTAGGAAAATCTCTTGATTTCAGACTAAATAATATAACAGTTATCAGCAAAAAAGCTGTGTTTTCATTCAGTGTAATCTCTCCCTCTCTTCTCGAGGAGCATTCACAACTAGAACACTGAAGAAAATGTGAGTGGTGCTTGCAGTGGCAATACTCAGCTCACAAAATGTTACAGTGGTGTTAATGAGTCAAAAGAGACCACCCCCATGTCTCTACAATGTTCTGAAGCAGAGATATAGCTCTTGCAACAACGGTTGATAAGGTATCCTAATTGGTTGCTAAGGAGTTAATTGGCATGCACCAATCATCTCCAAGCCATGAAAGGAATAATACATGATGACCCAAGATTTTAGATGTACTGTTGGAGTAGTTTTAGGCAAAAATACCATATTTCTATCTCAAAACCACTAGGTGGCGCAATGACAAAATTGTGCATGCAACCTCAGGTCATAACTGTGTTACATCTAGCTGGTTTTATGACTATACACTTTAGTTTAGTGAAGAAACAGTTGTATGACCATAGGGTGGCTTGATTTCAAAGAATTTGTTCAATTATAAGGCCAACTAGTGGTGCAAGCATACTATTTTTTTTTTGTAGCCTCAGACTGTGGTCGTACATCAGCGTATCAAATATGGTGAAAAAATCTCTTTGCTTTACGAAGTTATAACAATTTATATGTAAAAAACACAAAATTTAAAGGTAATTTTTCGTTTTTTGCAATTTTCGTCCATTTCTGATGAAAATTTTAATATAACGCCAATAGAACTTTTTGTTCAGAAGGTAATGCAATGTTCTTCCTATGGTGTTTTCGAGTCGATCAGAATTATGCTCGCAGAGATATTCGCGTGTGTTTTTTAAGTGCTGTTTTGCTATGCAGGGCTAACCGTAAGGCGAAATCTGGCATGTTTGGTAATGTTGAACTCGGCAACTATTCTGGACTTCAGCGAAACAAGTCCCGTGAAAAAACACAGATCAGAGCCAAAGTTATAAGCATGTACAACATTCGTATGACCACTAGGTGGCGCTGTGACGAAACTCTGCATGCCCCCTCAGATCCTCACTGGCATCACAACTACCAAGTGTGGCGTCAATAGACATAAGAATGGCAAAGATACACACTAAAACCTGTTTTTTTTGCGCTCTACGTAAAATTTGTTGACGCGCTATACAAAAACGGAATGGTTTATCAAAATTCTTTTAATAACTTTTTGCCCTGAGTGTCTCTAGATGCTGCATACCATTTTTCGTGGCAATTGGGCAAAAGCTCTAGGACAAGTTCGCAAAAGTAGGTTTTATGAATAAATCAAAATGGCGGAAAATTTTTCATGACGGAAAATGATGTCATAGGGTCCAGTCGAATCGTCTTGAGCCAAGGAATCAGAGGAAACAAGAATTTTGCTTATATGACTTATGGATCAGAAGTTATAAGCAAAAACGTAAGTGCAACTTTGGACTGTTGGTGGCGCTAGCGGGTTAGAGATTAAGACTCCAAATTTGCTGTGGAGACTTTTTGGACAGTCCTCTATCAGTGTGCAAAATTTCATAACTTTCCTATGTACGGTTCTATGGGCTGCCATAGACCGCAATGGCGGAAGAAGAAAAATTTACTAACAGAAACAATTGCCAATATAGCTGCAAGCAGCAATGCCGGGGTCAAGCCAAAAAGGGCCAATAAGAAAGTAAAGTTGAATTCGGATGAGCAGTTTAAAGAACCTGGGAAAATCTCTTGATTTCAGACTAAATAATATAACAGTTATGAGCAAAAAAGCTGTGTTTTCATTCAGTGTCATCTCTCCCTCTCTTCTCGAGGAGCATTGACAACTAGAACACTGAAGAAAATGTGAGTGGTGCTTGCAGTGGCAATTCTCAGCTCACAAAATGTTACAGTGGTGTTAATGAGTCAAAAGAGACCACCCCCATGTCTCTACGATGTTCTGATGCAGCTCTTGTAAAAAGGATTGATAAGGTATCCTAATTGGTTGCTAAGGAGTTAATTGGCATGCACCAATGATCTCCAAGCCATGAAAGGAATAATACATGATGACTCAAGATTTTAGATGTACTGTTGGAGTAGTTTTAGGCAAAAATACCATATTTCTATCTCAAAACCACTAGGTGGCGCAATGACAAAGTTGTGCATACAACCTCAGTTCATAACTGTGTTACATCTAGCTAGTTTTATGACTATACACTTTAGTTTAGTGAAGAAATAGTTGTATGACCATAGGGCTTGCTTTATATGAAAGATTTTGTTCAATTATAGGGCCACCTAGTGGTTCAGGCATTCCAATTTTTTTGTGTGGCCTCAGACTCTGCTCATACATCAGCGTATCAAATCTGGTGAAAAAAATTCTTTTCGTTGCGAAGTTATAACCATTTATGTACAAAAACACAAATTGTAAAAGGTAATTTTTCGTTTTTTGCAATTTTCGGCCATTTCTGATGAAAATTTTAATATAACGCCAATAGAACTTTTTGTTCAGAAGGTAATGCAATGTTCTTCCTATGGTGTTTTCGAGTCGATCGGAATAACGCTCGCGGAGATATTCACACGTGTTTTTTAAGTGCTGTTTTGCTGCGCAGGGCTAACCGTAAGGCGAAATCTGGCATGTTTGGTATCGTTGGACTCGGCAACTATTCAGGACTCCTAAAAATCAAGTCCCGTCAAAATACATTGATCACAGCCACAGTTATAGGTGTAAAAAACATCTGTCTGGCCACTAGGTGGCGCTGCGACGAAACTGTGCATGCACACTCAGTTCCTGACTGGCATCACAAGGACCAAGTGTCGTGTCAATAGGCCTAAGTTTGACGAAGATACAGCCTAAAATCAGTTTTTTTGCGCTCTACGTAGAATTTGTTGACGCGCTATACGACAACGGATTGGTTTATCGAAATTCTTTTGATAACTTTTTGCCGTGAGGGTCTCTAGATGATACATACCAATTTTCGTGGCAATCGGGTAAAAACTCTAGGACGAGTTCGCAAAAGTAGGTTTTACGAATAATTCAAAATGGCGGAACAATTTTTATGACGGAAAACAACGACATAGAGGCCAATCGAATCGTCTTGAGCCAAGGAATCAGACGAAGTAAGAATTTTGTTTCTAGGGCTTACGGATCAGAAGTTATAAGCAAAAACATAAGTGCAACTTTGGACTGTTGGTGGCGCTAGTGGGTTAGACATAGAGACTCCAAATTTGCTGTGGGGACACATTGGACTGTCCTCTATCAGTGTGCCAAATTTCATAACTTTCCTACGTACGGTTCTATGGGCTGCCATAGACCGCAATGGCGGAAGAAGAAAAATTTACTAACAGAAACAATTGCCAATATAGCTGCAAGCAGCAATACCGGGGTCAAGCCGAAAAAGGCCCAAAAGGATGTAAAATTGAGATTGGATAAGCAGACTGAAGAACCTAGTTAAACCAAGTTTAATTAGTGAAAAGAGCCCACCCCCGTGTCTCTACGGTGTTCCGATGCAGAGATATATCTTTTGCAAAAACGGTTGATAAGGTATTCTCATTGGTTGCTAGGGAGTGAATTGGCAACCATCAGTGATTATAGTCAAAGCCATGAAAGGAATAATCCATGATGACTCATGGTTTTAGAAGTGTTGTTGCAGTAGTTTTAGGCAAAAAATGCGTTATTCTATCTCAAAACCAGTAGGTGGCGCAATGACAAAATTGTGCATGCAACCTCAGGTCATAACTGTGTTACATCTAGCTAGTTTTATGACTATACACTTTAGTTTAGTGAAGAAACAGTTGTATGACCATAGGGCTGGCTTGATATCAAAGGTTTTGTTCAATTATAGGGCCACCTAGTGGTGCAAGCATACAATTTTTTTTGTGTGGCCTCAAAATATGCTCATACATCAGGGTATCAAATATGGTAAAAAAATCTCTTTGCGTTACGAAGTTATAGCCATTTATGTGTAAAAACACAAAATTTAAAGGTAATTTTTCGTTTTTTGCAATTTTCAGCCATTTCTGATGAAAATTTTAATACAATGCCAATAGAACTTTTTGTTCAGAAGGTAATGCAATATTCTTCCTATGATGTTTTCGAGTCGATCAGAATTACGCTCGCGGAGATATTCGCGCGTGTTTTTTAAGTGCTATTTTGCCGCGCAGGGTTAACCGTAAGGCCAATTCTGGCATGTTTGGTATCGTTGGACTCGGCAACTATTCAGGACTCCAAGGAAACAAGTCCCATGAAAATACGTCGATCACACCCAAAGTTATAGGTGTGTAAAACATTCGTCTTACCACTAGGTGGCGCTGCGACGAAACTGGGCATGCGCTCTCAGTTCCTGACTGGCATCACAAGTACCAAGTGTCGTTTCAATAGGCTTAAGTTTGGCGAAGATACAGCCTCAAATCCGTTTTTTTGCACTCTACGTAAAATTTGTTGACGCGGTTTACGCAAACAGATTGGCGAATCGACATGAATTCCATAACTTTTTGCCGTGAGGGTCTGTAGATGCTACATACCGATTTTCGTGGAAATCGGGCAAAAGCTCTAGGACGAGTTCGCAAAAGTAGGTTTTACGAATAATTCAAAATGGCGGAAAAATTTTCATGACGGAAAATGACGTCATAGGGTCCAGTCGAATCGTCTTGAGCCAAGGAATCAGAGGAAACAAGAATTTCGTTTCTAGGACGTACGGGTCAGAAGTTATAAACAAAAACGTAAGTGCAACTTTAGACTGTTGGTGGCGCTAGAGGGTTGGAGTTAGAGACTCCAAATTTGCTGTGGGGACACATTGGACTGTCCTTTATCAGTGTGCCAAATTTCATAACTTTCCTACGTACGGTTCTATGGGCTGCCATAGACCGCAATGGCGGAAGAAGAAGAAGAAGAAGAAGAATAATAATAAATATAGCTGCAAGCAGCAATCACCGGGGTCAAGCCAAAAAAGGCACAGCAGAAAGTAAAGTTGACTTCGGATGAGCAATTTAAAGCACCTAGGAAAATCTCTTGATTTCAGACAAAACAACATAATAGTTATCAGGAAAAAGCTGTGTTCTCATTTAGTGAAATCTCTCCCTCTTTTTCGACGAGCATTGATAACTAGAACACTGAAGTAAAAATGAGTGGTGCTTGCAGTGGCAATACTCAGCTCACAAAATGTTACAGTGGTGTTAATGAGTCAAAAGAGCCCACCCCCATGTGTCTACGATGTTCTGACGCAGTGATATAGCTCTTGCAAAAACGGTTGATAAGGCATTCTCATTGGTTGCTAGAGAGTAAATTCACATCCACCAGTGATTATAGTCCAAGCCATGAAATGAAGATTCCATGATGACTCATGGTTTTAGATGTGTTTTTGCAGTAGTTTTAGGCAAAAATAGCTATTTTCTATCTCCAAACCACTAGGTGGCTCTATGACAGAATCGTGCATGCAACCTCGGGTCATATCTGCCTTACATCTAGCTAGTTTCATGACTATACACTTTAGTTCAGCAAAGAAATAGTTGTATGACCATAGGGCTTGCTTGATATGAAAGATTTTGTTCAATTATAGGGCCACCTAGTGGTTCAGGCATACCAATTTTTTTGTGTGGCCTCAGACTCTGCTCATACATCAGCGTATCAAATCTGGTGAAAAAATCTCTTTTCGTTGCGAAGTTATAACCATTTATGTGTAAAAAACACAAAATTTAAAGGTAATTTTTCGTTTTTTGCAATTTTCGGCCATTTCTGATGAAAATTTTAATATAACGCCAATAGAACTTTTTGTTCAGAAGGTAATGCAATGTTCTTGCTATGGTGTTTTCGAGTCGATCGGAATAACGCTCGCGGAGATATTCGCGCGTGTTTTTTAAGTGCTGTTTTGCTGCGCAGGGCTAACCGTAAGGCGAAATCTGGCATGTTTGGTATCGTTGGACTCGGCGACTACTCAGGACTCCTAAAAATCAAGTCCCGTCAAAATACGTTGATCGCAGCCAAAGTTATAGGTGTAAAAATCATCTGTCTGGCCACTAGGTGGCGCTGCGACGAAACTGTGCATGCACACTCAGTTCATGACTGGCATCACAAGTACCAAGTGTCGTGTCAATAGGCCTAAGTTTGACGAAGATACAGCCTAAAATCAGTTATTTTGCGCTATACGTAAAATTTGTTGACATGCTATACGACAACGGATTGGTTTATCAAAATTCTTTTAATAACTTTTTGCCGTGAGGGTCTATAGATGCTACATACCAATTTTCGTGGCAATCGGACAAAAGCTCTAGGACGAGTTCGAAAAAGTAGGTTTTACAAATAATTCAAAATGGCGGAAAAATTTTCATGACGGAAAATGACGTCATAGGGTCCAATCGAATCGTCTTGAGCCAAGGAATCAGAGGAAACAAGAATTTCGTTTCTAGGACGTACGGGTCAGAAGTTATAAACAAAAACGTAAGTGCAACTTTAGACTGTTGGTGGCGCTAGAGGGTTGGAGTTAGAGACTCCAAATTTGCTGTGGGGACACATTGGACTGTCCTTTATCAGTGTGCCAAATTTCATAACTTTCCTACGTACGGTTCTATGGGCTGCCATAGACCGCAATGGCGGAAGAAGAAGAAGAAGAAGAAGAATAATAATAAATATAGCTGCAAGCAGCAATCACCGGGGTCAAGCCAAAAAAGGCACAGCAGAAAGTAAAGTTGACTTCGGATGAGCAATTTAAAGCACCTAGGAAAATCTCTTGATTTCAGACAAAACAACATAATAGTTATCAGGAAAAAGCTGTGTTCTCATTTAGTGAAATCTCTCCCTCTTTTTCGACGAGCATTGATAACTAGAACACTGAAGTAAAAATGAGTGGTGCTTGCAGTGGCAATACTCAGCTCACAAAATGTTACAGTGGTGTTAATGAGTCAAAAGAGCCCACCCCCATGTGTCTACGATGTTCTGACGCAGTGATATAGCTCTTGCAAAAACGGTTGATAAGGCATTCTCATTGGTTGCTAGAGAGTAAATTCACATCCACCAGTGATTATAGTCCAAGCCATGAAATGAAGATTCCATGATGACTCATGGTTTTAGATGTGTTTTTGCAGTAGTTTTAGGCAAAAATAGCTATTTTCTATCTCCAAACCACTAGGTGGCTCTATGACAGAATCGTGCATGCAACCTCGGGTCATATCTGCCTTACATCTAGCTAGTTTCATGACTATACACTTTAGTTCAGCAAAGAAATAGTTGTATGACCATAGGGCTTGCTTGATATGAAAGATTTTGTTCAATTATAGGGCCACCTAGTGGTTCAGGCATACCAATTTTTTTGTGTGGCCTCAGACTCTGCTCATACATCAGCGTATCAAATCTGGTGAAAAAATCTCTTTTCGTTGCGAAGTTATAACCATTTATGTGTAAAAAACACAAAATTTAAAGGTAATTTTTCGTTTTTTGCAATTTTCGGCCATTTCTGATGAAAATTTTAATATAACGCCAATAGAACTTTTTGTTCAGAAGGTAATGCAATGTTCTTGCTATGGTGTTTTCGAGTCGATCGGAATAACGCTCGCGGAGATATTCGCGCGTGTTTTTTAAGTGCTGTTTTGCTGCGCAGGGCTAACCGTAAGGCGAAATCTGGCATGTTTGGTATCGTTGGACTCGGCGACTACTCAGGACTCCTAAAAATCAAGTCCCGTCAAAATACGTTGATCGCAGCCAAAGTTATAGGTGTAAAAATCATCTGTCTGGCCACTAGGTGGCGCTGCGACGAAACTGTGCATGCACACTCAGTTCATGACTGGCATCACAAGTACCAAGTGTCGTGTCAATAGGCCTAAGTTTGACGAAGATACAGCCTAAAATCAGTTATTTTGCGCTATACGTAAAATTTGTTGACATGCTATACGACAACGGATTGGTTTATCAAAATTCTTTTAATAACTTTTTGCCGTGAGGGTCTATAGATGCTACATACCAATTTTCGTGGCAATCGGACAAAAGCTCTAGGACGAGTTCGAAAAAGTAGGTTTTACAAATAATTCAAAATGGCGGAAAAATTTTCATGACGGAAAATGACGTCATAGGGTCCAATCGAATCGTCTTGAGCCAAGGAATCAGAGGAAACAAGAATTTCGTTTCTAGGACTTACGGATCAGAAGTTATAAGCAAAAACATAAGTTCAACTTTGGACTGTTGGTGGCGCTAGCGGGTTAGAGATAGAGACTCCAAATTTGCTGTGGGGACACATTGGACTGTCCTTTATCAGTGTGCCAAATTTCATAACTTTCCTACTTACGGTTCTATGGGCTGCCATAGACCGCAATGGCGGAAGAAGAAGAAGAAGAAGAAGCAGAATAATAATAATAATAATAAGAAAACTAACAAATACAATAGGGGTCTTCGCCCCTTCGGGGCTTGACCCCTAAATATAGCTGCAAGCAGCAATCACCGGGGTCAAGCCAAAAAGGGCACAGCAGAAAGTAAAGTTGACTTCGGATGAGCAGTTTAAAGTACCTAAGAAAATCTCTTGATTTCAGACAAAACAATATAACAGTTATCAGCAAAAAAGCTGTGTTCTCATTTAGTGAAATCTCTCCCTCTCTTTCGACGAGCATTGATAACTAGAACACTGACGTAAAAATGAGTGGTGCTTGCAGTGGCAATACTCAGCTCTCAAAATGTTACAGTGTTGTTAATGAGTCAAAAGAGCCCACCCCCGTGTCTCTACGATGTTCTGACGCAGAGTTATAGCTCTTGCAAAACGGTTGATAAGGTATTCTCATTGGTTGCTAGGGAGTGAATTGGCAACCACCAGTGATTATAGTCAAAGCCATGAAAGGAATAATCCATGATGACTCATGGTTTTAGATGTGCTGTTGCAGTAGATTTAGGCAAAAATAGCTATTTTCTATCTCCAAACCACTAGGGGGCGCTATGACAGAATCGTGCATGCAACCTCAGGTCATGACTGCGTTACATCTAGCTAGTTTCATGACTATACACTTTAGTTCGGCAAAGAAATAGTTGTATGACCATAGGGCTTGCTTGATATAAAATATTTTGTTCAATTATAGGGCCAACTAGTGGTGCAAGCATACATTTTTTTTTGTGTAGCCTCAGACTGTGGTCGTACATCTGCGTATCAAATCTGGTGAAAAAAATTTTTTTTGTTGCGAAGTTATAACCATTTATGTGTAAAAAATGCAAAATTTAAAGGTAGTTTTTCGTTTTTTGCATTTTTCGGCCATTTCTGATGAAAATTTTAATATAACGCCAATAGAACTTTTTGTTCAGAAGGTAATGCAATATTCTTCCTATGGTGTTTTCGAGTCGATCGGAATAACGCTCGCAGAGATATTCGCACGTGTTTTTTAAGAGCTATTTTGCTGCACAGGGCTAACCGTATGACGAAACCTGGCATGTTTGGTATCGTTGGACTCGACGACTACTCAGGACTCCAAAAATTCAAGTCCCGTGAAAATACTTTTATCGCAGCCAAAGTTATAGGCGTATAGAACATTCGTCTGGCCACTAGGTGGCGCTGCAACGAAACTGTGCATGCACCCTCAGTTCCTGACTGGCATCTCAAGTACCAAGTGTCGTGTCAATAGGCCTAAGTTTGGCGAAGATACAGCCTAAAATCTGTTATTGTGCGCTCTACCTAAAATTCGTTGACGCGCTATACGACAACGGATTGGTTTATCGAAATTCTTTTAATAACTTTTTGCCTTGAGTGTCTCTAGATGCTGCATACCGATTTTTGAGGCAAACGGGCAAAAACTCTAGGACGAGTTCGCAAAAGTAGGTTTAACGAATAATTCAAAATGGCGGAAAAATTTTCACTACGGAAAATGACGTCATAGGGTCCTATAGAATCGTCTTGAGCCAAGGAATCAGAGGAAACAAGAATTTCATTTCTGGGACTTACGGTTCAGAAGTTATAAGACAAAACGTAAGTGCAACTTTGGACTGTTGGTGGCGCTAGTGGGCTTGAGATAAAGACTCCAAATTTTCTGTGGATATTATTTGGACTGTCCTCTATCAGTGTGCCAAATTTCATAACTTTCCTACGTACGGTTCTATGGGCTGCCATAGACCGCAATGGCGGAAGAAGAAAAATTTACTAACAGAAACAATTGCCAATATAGCTGCAAGCAGCAATGCCGGGGTCAAGCCAAAAAGGGCACATAAGAAAGTAAAGTTGAATTCGGATGAGCAGTTTAAAGAACCTGGGAAAATCTCTTGATTTCAGACTAAATAATATAACAGTTTTCAGCAAAAAAGCTGTGTTTTCATTCAGTGTAATCTCTCCCTCTCTTCTCGAGGAGCATTGACAATCAGAACACTGAAGAAAATGTGAGTGGTGCTTTCAGTGGCAATTCTCAGCTCACAAAATGTTACAGTGGTGTTAATGAGTCCAAAGAGACCACCCCCATGTCTCTACGATGTTCTGATGCAGAGATATAGCTCTTGTAAAATGGATTGATAAGGTATCCTAATTGGTTGCTAAGGAGTTAATTGGCATGCACCAATGATCTCCAAGCCATGAAAGGAATAATACATGATGACCCAAGATTTTAGATGTACTGTTGGAGTAGTTTTAGGCAAAAATACCATATTTCTATCTCAAAACCACTAGGTGGCGCAATGACAAAGTTGTGCATGCAACCTCAGTTCATAACTGTGTTACATCTAGCTAGTTTTATGACTATACACTTTAGTTTAGTGAAGAAACAGTTGTATGACCATAGGGCTTGCTTGATATGAAAGATTTTGTTCAATTATAGGGCCACCTAGTGGTTCAGGCATACCAATTTATTTGTGTGGCCTCAGACTCTGCTCATACATCAGCGTATCAAATCTGGTGAAAAAATCTCTTTTCGTTGCGAAGTTATAACCATTTATGTGTAAAAAACACAAATTTAAAGGAAATTTTTCGTTTTTTGCAATTTTCGGCCATTTCTGATGAAAATTTTAATATAACGCCAATAGAACTTTTTGTTCAGAAGGTAATGCAATGTTCTTCCTATGGTGTTTTCGAGTCGATCGGAATAACGCTCGCGGAGATATTCGCGCATGTTTTTTAAGTGCTATTTTGATGCACAGGGCTAACCGTAAGGCGAAATCTGGCATGTTTGGTATCGTTGAACTCGGAGACTGCTCAGGACTCCAAAAAATCAAGTCCCGTCAAAATACATTGATCGCAGCCAAAGTTATAGGTGTATAAAACATTTGTCTGGCCACTAGGTGGCGCTGCGACGAAACTGTGCATGCTCCCTCAGTTCCTGACTGGCATCACAAGTACCAAGTGTCGTGTCAATAGGCCTAAGTTTGTCGAAGATACAGCCTAAAATCTGTTTTTTTGTGGTCCACGTAAAATTCGATAAGGCCGTATACGACAACGGATTGGTGTATCGAAATTCTTTTGATAACTTTTTGCCATGAGTGTCTCTAGATGATACATACCAATTTTTGTGGCAATCGGACAAAAGCTCTAGGACGAGTTCGAAAAAGTAGGTTTTACGAATAATTCAAAATGGCGGAAACATTTTCATGACGGAAAATGACGTCATAGGGTCCAATCGAATCGTCTTGAGCCAAGGAATCATAGGTAACAAGAATTTTGTTTCTAGGGCTTATGGATCAGAAGTTATAAGCAAAAACATAAGTGCAACTTTGGACTGTTGGTGGCGCTAGAGGGTTGGAGATAGGGACTCCAAATTTGCTGTGGGGACACAATGGACTGTCCTTTATCAGTGTGCCAAATTTCATAACTTTCCTACGTACGGTTCTATGGGCTGCCATAGACCGCAATGGCGGAAGAAGAAAAATTTACTAACAGAAACAATTGCCAATATAGCTGCAAGCAGCAATCACCGGGGTCAAGCCAAAAAGGGCACAGCAGAAAGTAAAGTTGAATTCGGATGAGCAGTTTAAAGAACCTGGGAAAATCTCTTGATTTCAGACTAAATAATATAACAGTTATCAGCTAAAAAGCGGTGTTTTCATTCAGTGTCATCTCTCCCTCTCTTTCGTCGAGCATTGATAACTAGAACACTGACGTAAAAATGAGTGGTGCTTCTAGTGGCAATACTCAGCTCACAAAATGTTACAGTGGTGTTAATGAGTCAAAAGAGCCCACCCCCATGTCTCTGCGATGTTCTGATGCAGAGAAAAAGCTCTTGCAAAAACAGTTGATAACGTATTCTCATTGGTTGCTAGAGAGTAAATGGACATCCACTAGTGATTATAGTCAAAGCCATGAAAGGAATAATCCATGATGACTTATGGTTTTAGATGTGTTGTTGCAGTAGTTTTAGGCAAAAAATGCGTTATTCTATCTCAAAACCAGTAGGTGGCGCAATGACAAAATTGTGCATGCAACCTCAGATCATAACTGTGTTACATCTAGCTAGTTTTATGACTATACACTTTAGTTTAGTGAAGAAACAGTTGTATGACCATAGGGTGGCTTGATTTCAAAGGTTTTGTTAAATTATAAGGCCAACTAGTGGTGCAACCATACAATTTTTTTTGTGTAGCCTCAGACTGTGGTCGTACATCAGCGTATCAAATATGGTGAAAAAATCTCTTTGCGTTACGAAGTTATAGCCATTTATGTGTAAAAACACAAAATTTAAAGGTAATTTTTCGTTTTTTGCAATTTTCAGCCATTTCTGATGAAAATTTTAATACAATGCCAATAGAACTTTTTGTTCAGAAGGTAATGCAATATTCTTCCTATGATGTTTTCGAGTCGATCAGAATTACGCTCGCGGAGATATTCGCGCGTGTTTTTTAAGTGCTATTTTGCCGCGCAGGGTTAACCGTAAGGCCAATTCTGGCATGTTTGGTATCGTTGGACTCGGCGACTATTCAGGACTCCAAGGAAACAAGTCCCATGAAAATACGTCGATCACAGCCAAAGTTATAGGTGTGTAAAACATTCGTCTTACCACTAGGTGGCGCTGCGACGAAACTGGGCATGCACTCTCAGTTCCTGACTGGCATCACAAGTACCAAGTGTCGTTTCAATAGGCTTAAGTTTGGCGAAGATACAGCCTCAAATCCATTTTTTTGCACTCTACGTAAAATTTGTTGACGCGGTTTACGCAAACAGATTGGCGAATCGACATGAATTCCATAACTTTTTGCCGTGAGGGTCTGTAGATGCTACATACCGATTTTCGTGGAAATCGGGCAAAAGCTCTAGGACGAGTTCGCAAAAGTAGGTTTTACGAATAATTCAAAATGGCGGAAAAATTTTCATGACGGAAAATGACGTCATAGGGTCCAGTCGAATCGTCTTGAGCCAAGGAATCAGAGGAAACAAGAATTTCGTTTCTAGGACGTACGGGTCAGAAGTTATAAACAAAAACGTAAGTGCAACTTTAGACTGTTGGTGGCGCTAGAGGGTTGGAGTTAGAGACTCCAAATTTGCTGTGGAGACACATTGGACTGTCCTTTATCAGTGTGCCAAATTTCATAACTTTCCTACGTACGGTTCTATGGGCTGCCATAGACCGCAATGGCGGAAGAAGAAGAAGAATAATAATAATAATAAGAAAACTAACAAATACAATAGGGGTCTTCGCCCCTTCGGGGCTTGACCCCTAATAATAAGAAAACTAACAAATACAATAGGGGTCTTCGCCCCTTCGGGGCTTGACCCCTAAATATAGCTGCAAGCAGCAATGCCGGGGTCAAGCCAAAAAGGGCACATAAGAAAGTAAAGTTGAATTCGGATGAACAGGTTAAAGAACCTGGGAAAATCTCTTGATTTCAGACTAAATAATATAACAGTTATCAGCAAAAAAGCTGTGTTTTCATTCAGTGTCATCTCTCCCTCTCTTCTCGAGGAGCATTGACAACTAGAACACTGAAGAAAATGTGAGTGGTGCTTGCAGTGGCAATTCTCAGCTCACAAAATGTTACAGTGGTGTTAATGAGTCAAAAAAGACCACCCCCATGTCTCTACGATGTTCTGATGCAGAGATATAGCTCTTGTAAAAAGGATTGATAAGGTATCCTTATTGGTTGCTAAGGAGTGAATTGGCATGCACCAATGATCTCCAAGCCATGAAAGGAATAATACATGATGACCCAAGATTTTAGATGTACTGTTGGAGTAGTTTTAGGCAAAAATACCATATTTCTATCTCAAAACCACTAGGTGGCGCAATGACAAAGTTGTGCATGCAACCTCAGTTCATAACTGTGTTACATCTAGCTAGTTTTATGACTATACACTTTAGTTTAGTGAAGAAATAGTTGTATGACCATAGGGCTTGCTTGATATGAAAGATTTTGTTCAATTATAGGGCCACCTAGTGGTTCAGGCATACCAATTTTTTTGTGTGGCCTCAGACTCTGCTCATACATCAGCGTATCAAATCTGGTGAAAAAATCTCTTTTCGTTGCGAAGTTATAACCATTTATGTGTAAAAAACACAAAATCTAAAGGTAATTTTTCGTTTTTTGCAATTTTCGGCCATTTCTGATGAAAATTTTAATATAAAGCCAATAGAACTTTTTGTTCAGAAGGTAATGCAATGTTCTTCCTATGGTGTTTTCGAGTCGATCGGAATAACGCTCGCGGAGATATTCGCGCATGTTTTTTAAGTGCTGTTTTGCTGCGCAGGGCTAACCGTAAGGCGAAATCTGGCATGTTTGGTATCGTTGGACTCGGCGACTAATCAGGACTCCTAAAAATCAAGTCCCGTCAAAATACGTTGATCACAGCCAAAGTAATAGGTGTAAAAAACATCTGTCTGGCCACTAGGTGGCGCTGCGACGAAACTGTGCATGCACACTCAGTTCCTGACTGGCATCACAAGTACCAAGTGTCGTGTCAATAGGCCACAGTTTGACGAAGATACAGCCTAAAATCTGTTTTTTTGCGCTCTACGTAAAATTTGTTGATGCGCTATACGACAACGGATTGGTTTATCGAAATTCTTTTGATAACTTTTTGCCGTGAGGGTCTGTAGATGCTACATACCGATTTTCGTTAAAATTGGGCAAAAGCTCTAGGACGAGTTCGCAAAAGTAGGTTTTACAAATAATTCAAAATGGCGGAAAAATTTCCATGACGGAAAATGACGTCATAGGGTCAAATCGAATCGTCTTGAGCCAAGGAATCAGAGGAAACAAGAATTTCGTTTCTAGGACTTACGGATCAGAAGTTATAAGCAAAAACATAAGTTCAACTTTGGACTGTTGGTGGCGCTAGCGGGTTAGAGATAGAGACTCCAAATTTGCTGTGGGGACACATTGGACTGTCCTTTATCAGTGTGCCAAATTTCATAACTTTCCTACGTACGGTTCTATGGGCTGCCATAGACCGCAATGGCGGAAGAAGAATAACTAATAATAATAAAAAGAAAACTAACGGATACAATAGGGGTCTTCGCCCCTTCGGGGCTTGACCCCTAAATATAGCTGCAAGCAGCAATGCCGGGGTCAAGCCAAAAAGGGCACATAAGAAAGTAAAGTTGAATTCGGATGAACAGGTTAAAGAACCTGGGAAAATCTCTTGATTTCAGACTAAATAATATAACAGTTATCAGCAAAAAAGCTGTGTTTTCATTCAGTGTCATCTCTCCCTCTCTTCTCGAGGAGCATTGACAACTAGAACATTGAAGAAAATGTGAGTGGTGCTTGCAGTGGCAATTCTCAGCTCACAAAATGTTACAGTGGTGTTAATGAGTCAAAAAAGACCACCCCCATGTCTCTACGATGTTCTGATGCAGAGATATAGCTCTTGTAAAAAGGATTGATCAGGTATCCTAATTGGTTGCTAAGGAGTTAATTGGCATGCACCAATGATCTCCAAGCCATGAAAGGAATAATACATGATGACTCAAGATTTTAGATGTACTGTTGGAGTAGTTTTAGGCAAAAATACCATATTTCTATCTCAAAACCACTAGGTGGCGCAATGACAAAGTTGTGCATGCAACCTCAGTTCATAACTGTGTTACATCTAGCTAGTTTTATGACTATACACTTTAGTTTAGTGAAGAAATAGTTGTATGACCATAGGGCTTGCTTGATATGAAAGATTTTGTTCAATTATAGGGCCACCTAGTGGTTCAGGCATACCAATTTTTTTGTGTGGCCTCAGACTCTGCTCATACATCAGCGTATCAAATCTGGTGAAAAAATCTCTTTTCGTTGCGAAGTTATAACCATTTATGTGTAAAAAACACAAAATCTAAAGGTAATTTTTCGTTTTTTGCAATTTTCGGCCATTTCTGATGAAAATTTTAATATAACGCCAATAGAACTTTTTGTTCAGAAGGTAATGCAATGTTCTTCCTATGGTGTTTTCGAGTCGATCGGAATAACGCTCGCGGAGATATTCGCGCATGTTTTTTAAGTGCTGTTTTGCTGCGCAGGGCTAACCGTAAGGCGAAATCTGGCATGTTTGGTATCGTTGGACTCGGCGACTAATCAGGACTCCTAAAAATCAAGTCCCGTCAAAATACGTTGATCACAGCCAAAGTTATAGGTGTAAAAAACATCTGTCTGGCCACTAGGTGGCGCTGCGACGAAACTGTGCATGCACACTCAGTTCCTGACTGGCATCACAAGTACCAAGTGTCGTGTCAATTGGCCAAAGTTTGACGAAGATACAGCCTAAAATCTGTTTTTTTGCGCTCTACGTAAAATTTGTTGATGCGCTATACGACAACGGATTGGTTTATCGAAATTCTTTTGATAACTTTTTGCCGTGAGGGTCTGTAGATGCTACATACCGATTTTCGTTAAAATTGGGCAAAAGCTCTAGGACGAGTTCGCAAAAGTAGGTTTTACAAATAATTCAAAATGGCGGAAAAATTTCCATGACGGAAAATGACGTCATAGGGTCAAATCGAATCGTCTTGAGCCAAGGAATCAGAGGAAACAAGAATTTCGTTTCTAGGACTTACGGATCAGAAGTTATAAGCAAAAACATAAGTTCAACTTTGAACTGTTGGTGGCGCTAGCGGGTTAGAGATAGAGACTCCAAATTTGCTGTGGGGACACATTGGACTGTCCTTTATCAGTGTGCCAAATTTCATAACTTTCCTACGTACGGTTCTATGGGCTGCCATAGACCGCAATGGCGGAAGAAGAATAATAATAATTAAAAAGAAAAAGAAAAAGAAAAAGAAAAAGAAAACTAACGGATACAATAGGGGTCTTCGCCCATTCTGGGCTTGACCCCTAATAAAAAGAAAACTAACGGATACAATAGGGGTCTTCGCCCCTTCGGGGCTTGACCCCTAAATATAGCTGCAAGCAGCAATGCCGGGGTCAAGCCGAAAAGGGCACAGAAGGGTGTAAAATTGGGTTTGGATAAGAATACTGAAGAACCTAGGTAAACCTCATGATTTCAAAAGAAAAAACTCAAAAGTAATCAACAAAAATAATCTATGTTCTTGTCTCCTGCAATCGTCCTTCTGTTATTGACAATCATGGAACATTAGAGCACTGAAGGACATGTGAGTGATGTTTGCAGTGGCATAACATGGGTCACAACATGTTACAACAAGTTAATTCAGTCAAAAGAGACCATCCCCATGTCTCTACGATGTTCTGATGCAGAGAAAAAGCTCTTTCAAAAACAGTTGATTAGGTATTCTCATTGGTTGCTAGAGAGTAGATTCACATCCACCAGTGATTATAGTCCAAGCCATGAAATGAAGAATCCATGATGACTTATGATTTTAGATGTGTTGTTGCAGTAGTTTTAGGCAAAAATTGCTATTTTCTATCTCCAAGCCACTAGGTGGCGCTATGACAAAAGTGTGCATGCAACCTCAGGGAATGACTGCGTTACATTTAGCTAGTTTCCTGACTATACACTTTAGTTCAGCAAATAAATAGTTGTATGACCATAGGGCTTGCTTGATATGAAAGCTTTTGTCCAATTATAAGGCCAACTAGTGGTGAAGGCATACCAATTTTTTCGTGTGGCCTCAGACTCTGCTCGTACATCAGCGTATCAAATCTGGTGAAAAAATCTCTTTTCGTTGCGAAGTTATAACCATTTATGTGTAAAAAACACAAAATTCAAAGGTAATTTTTCGTTTTTTGCAATTTTCGGCCATTTCTGATGAAAATTTTAATATAACGCCAATAGAACTTTTTGTTCAGAAGGTAATGCAATGTTCTTCCTATGGTGTTTTCGAGTCGATCGGAATAACGCTCGCGAAGATATTCACACGTGTTTTTTAAGTGCTGTTTTGCTGCTCAGGGCTAACCGTAAGGCAAAATCTGGCATGTTTGGTATCGTTGGACTCGGCGACTACTCAGGACTCCTAAAAATCAAGTCCCGTCAAAATACGTTTATCGCAGCCAAAGTTATAGGTGTATAAATCATTTGTCTGGCCACTAGGTGGCGCTGCAAAGAAACTGTGCATGCACCCTCAGTTCCTGACTGGCATCACAAGTACCAAGTGTCGTTTCAATAGGCCTAAGTTTGACGAAGATACAGCCTAAAATCTGTTTTTTTGCGCTCTACGTAACATTTGTCAAGGCGGTATACGACAACTGATTGGTGTATCAAAATTCTTTTGATAACTTTTTGCCATGAGTGTCTCTAGATGATACATACCAATTTTCGTGGCAATCGGACAAAAGCTCTAGGACGAGTTCGAAAAAGTAGGTTTTTTGAATAATTCAAATTGGCGGGAAAAGTTTCATGACGGAAAATGACGTCATAGGATCCAGTCGAATCGTCTTGAGCCAAGGAATCAGAGGAAACAAGAATTTTGTTTCTAGGACTTACGGATCAGAAGTTATAAGCAAAAACATAAGTGCAACTTTGGACTGTTGGTGGCGCTAGCGGGTTAGACATAGAGACTCTAAATTTGCTGTGGGGACACATTGGACTGTCCTTTATCAGTGTGCCAAATTTCATAACTTTCCTACGTACGGTTCTATGGGCCGCCATAGACCGCAATGGCGGAAGAAGAATAACTAATAAATATAGCTGCAAGCAGCAATCACCGGGGTCAAGCCAAAAAGGCACAGCAGAAAGTAAAGATGACTTCGGATGAGCAGTTTAAAAAACCTAGGAAAATCTCTTGATTTCAGACAAAACAATATAACAGTTATCAGCAAAAAAGCTGTGTTCTCATTTAGTGACAATTCTCCCTCTCTTTCAACGAGGATTGATAACTAGAACACTGAAGTAAAAATGAGTGGTGCTTGCAGTGGCAATACTCAGCTCACAAAATGTTACAGTGGTGTTAATGAGTCAAAAGAGCCCACCCCCATGTCTCTACAATGTTCTGACGCAGCGATATAGCTCTTGCAAAAACGGTTGATAAGCTATTCTCATTGGTTGCTAGGGAGTGAATTGGCAACCACAAGTGATTATAGTCAAAGCCATGAAAGGAATAATCCATGATGACTCATGGTTTTAGATGTGTTGTTGCAGTAGTTTTAGGCAAAAAATTCCATATTTCTATCTCAAAACCAGTAGGTGGCGCAATGACAAAATTGTGCATGCAACCTCCGGTCATAACTGTGTTACATCTAGCTAGTTTTATGACTATACACTTTAGTTTAGTGAAGAAACAGTTGTATTACCATAGGGTGGCTTGATTTCAAATGTTTTGTTCAATTATAAGGCCAACTAGTGGTGCAAGCATACATTTTTTTTGTGTAGCCTCAGACTGTGGTCGTACATCAGCGTTTCAAATCTGGTGAAAAAATCTCTTTTTGTTGCGAAGTTATAACCATTTATGTGTAAAAAAATGCAAAATTTAAAGGTAATTTTTCGTTTTTTGCATTTTTCGGCCATTTCTGATGAAAATTTTAATATAACGCCAATAGAACTTTTTGTTCAGAAGGTAATGCAATGTTCTTCCTATGGTGTTTTCGAGTCGATCGGAATAACGCTCGCAGAGATATTCGCACGTGTTTTTTAAGTGCTATTTTGCTGCACAGGGCTAACCGTATGACGAAACCTGGCATGTTTGGTATCGTTGGACTCGACCACTACTCAGGACTCCAAAAATTCAAGTCCCGTGAAAATACTTTTATCGCAGCCAACGTTATAGGCGTATAGAACATTCGTCTGGCCACTAGGTGGCGCTGCAACGAAACTGTGCATGCACCCTCAGTTCCTGACTGGCATCTCAAGTACTAAGTGTCGTGTCAATAGGCCTTAGTTTGGTGAAGATACAGCCTAAAATCTGTTATTGTGCGCTCTACCTAAAATTCGTTGACGCGCTATACGACAACAGATTGGTTTATCGAAATTCTTTTAATAACTTTTTGCCTTGAGTGTCTCTAGATGCTGCATACCGATTTTTGAGACAAACGGGCAAAAACTCTAGGACGAGTTCGCAAAAGTAGTTTTAACGAATAATTCAAAATGGCGGAAAAATTTTCATGACGGAAAATGACGTCATAGGATCCTATCGAATCGTCTTGAGCCAAGGAATCAGAGGAAACAAGAATTTCATTTCTGGAACTTACGGTTCAGAAGTTATAAGACAAAACGTAAGTGCAACTTTGGACTGTTGGTGGCGCTAGTGGGCTTGAGATAGAGACTCCAAATTTGCTGTGGATATTATTTGGACTGTCCTCTATCAGTGTGCCAAATTTCATAACTTTCCTACGTACGGTTCTATGGGCTGCCATAGACCGCAATGGCGGAAGAAGAAAAATTTACTAACAGAAACAATTGCCAATATAGCTGCAAGCAGCAATGCCGGGGTCAAGCCGAAAAGGGCACAGAAGGATGTAAAATTGAGTTTGGATAAGCAGATTAAAGAACCTAGGTAAACCTAATGATAACAGATAAAAAACCGGCAATGTAATCAACCAAAATAATCTATGTTCATGTCTACTGTGAACCTCCTTCTATTATTGACAATCATGGAACATTAGAGCACTGAAGGAGATGTGAGTGGTGTTTGCAGTGGTAAAACGTATGTCACATTATGTTACAGCAAGTTTAATGAGTCAAAAAAGACCACCTCCATATCTCTACGATGTTCTGATGCAGAGATATAGCTCTTGCAAAAACGGTTGATAAGGTATTCTCGTTGGATGCTAGGGAGTGAATTGGCAACCACCAGTGATAATAGTCATAGCCATGAAATGAATAATCCATGATGACTCATGGTTTTAGATGTGTTGTTGCAGTAGTTTTAGGCAAAAAATGCCATATTCTATCTCAAAACCAGTAGGTGGCGCAATGACAACATTGTGCATGCAACATCAGGTCATGATTGTGTTACATCTAGCTAGTTTTATAACTATACACTTAGTTTAGTGAAGAAACAGTTGTATGACCATAGGGCTGGCTTGTTATCAAAGGTTTTGTTCAATTATAAGGCCATCTAGTGGTGAAAGCATCCAATTTTTTGTGTGGCCTCAGACTCTGCTCATACATCAGCATATCAAATATGGTGACTAAATTTCTTTTCGTTGCGAAGTTATAACCATTTATGTATAAAAACACAAATTGTAAAAGGTAATTTTTCGTTTTTTGCAATTTTCGGTCATTTCTGATGAAAATTTTAATATAACCCCAATAGAACTTTTTGTTCAGAAGGTAATGCAATGTTCTTCCTATGGTGTTTTCGAGTCGATCGGAATAACGCTTGCGGAGATATTTGCGCATGTTTTTTAAGTGCTGTTTTGCTGCGCAGGGCTAACTGTAAGGCGAAATCTGGCATGTTTGGTATCGTTGGACTCGGCGACTATTCAGGACTCCTAAAAATCAAGTCCTGTCAAAATACGTTGATCACAGCCAAAGTTATAGGTGTAAAAAACATCTGTCTGGCCACTAGGTAGCGCTGCGACGAAACTGTGCATGCACACTCAGTTCCTGACTGGCATCACAAGTACCAAGTGTCGTGTCAATAGGCCTAAGTTTGACGAAGATACAGCCTAAAATCAGTTTTTTTGTGCTCTACGTAAAATTTGTTGACGCGCTATACGACAACGGATTGGTTTATCGAAATTCTTTTGATAACTTTTTGCCGTGAGGGTCTCTAGATGCTACATACCAATTTTCGCGGCAATCGGGCAAAAGCTCTAGGACGAGTTTGCAAAAGTAGGTTTTACGAATAATTCAAAATGGCGGAAAAATTTTCATGACGGAAAATGACGTCATAGGGTCCAATCGAATCGTCTTGAGCCAAGGAATCAGAGGAAACGAGAATTTCATTTCTAGGACGTACGGATCATAAGTTATAAGCAAAAACATAAGTTCAACTTTGGACTGTTGGTGGCGCTAGCGGGTTAGAGATAGAGACTCCAAATTTGCTGTGGGGACACATTGGACTGTCCTTTATCAGTGTGCCAAATTTCATAACTTTCCTACGTACAGTTCTATGGGCTGCCATAGACCGCAATGGCGGAAGAAGAAAAATTTACTAACAGAAACAATTGCCAATATAGCTGCAAGCAGCAATACCGGGGTCAAGCCGAAAAGGGCACAGAAGGATGTAAAGTTGCATTTGGATAAGCAGACTGAAGAACCTAGGTAAACCTAATGATTTCAGATTAAAAAATCTAAAGGTAATCAACAAAAATAATCTATATTCTTGTCTACTGCAACTGTCCTTCGGTTATTGACAATCATGGAACATTAGAGCACTGAAGGACATGTATGTGATGCTTACAGTGGGCAAACATGGGTCACAACATGTTACAACAAGTTAAAAGAGTCAAAAGAGACCATCCCCATGTCTCTGTGATGTTCTGATACAGAGAAAAAGCTCTTGCAAAAACAGTTGATAACGTATTCTCATTGGTTGCTAGAGAGTAAATGGACATCCTCTAGTGATTATAGTCAAAGCCATGAAAGGAATAATCCATGATGACTCATGGTTTTAGATGTGTTGTTGCAGTAGTTTTTGGCAAAAAATGCCATATTCTATCTCAAAACCAGTAGGTGGCGCAATGACAAAAAATTGATTTCAGACAAAACAATATAACAGTTATCAGCAAAAAAGCTGTGTTCTCATTTAGTGAAATCTCTCCCTCTCTTTCGACGAGCATTGATAACTAGAACACTGACGTAAAAATGAGTGGTGCTTGCAGTGGCAATACTCAGCTCTCAAAATGTTACAGTGTTGTTAATGAGTCAAAAGAGCCAACCCCCGTGTCTCTACGATGTTCTGATGCAGAGTTATAGCTCTTGCAAAACGGTTGATAAGGTATTCTCATTGGTTGCTAGGGAGTGAATTGGCAACCACCAGTGATTATAGTCAAAGCCATGAAAGGAATATCCATGATGACTCATGGTTTTAGATGTGCTGTTGCAGTAGATTTATGCAAAAATAGCTATTTTCTATCTCCAAACCACTAGGGGGCGCTATGACAGAATCGTGCATGCAACCTCAGGTCATGACTGCGTTACATCTAGCTAGTTTCATGACTATACACTTTAGTTCGGCAAAGAAATAGTTGTATGACAATAGGGCTTGCTTGATATGAAATATTTTGTTCAATTATAGGGCCACCTAGTAGTTCAGGCATACCATTTTTTTTGTGTGGCCTCAGACTCTGCTCATACATCAGCGTATCAAATCTGGTGAAAAAATCTCTTTTCGTTGCGAAGTTATAACCATTTATGTGTAAAAACCACAAATTATAAAGTTAATTTTTCGTTATTTGCAATTTTCGGCCATTTCTGATGAAAATTTTAATATAACGCCAATAGAACTTTTTGTTCAGAAGGTAATGCAATGTTCTTCCTATGGTGTTTTCGAGTCGATCGGAATAACGCTGGCGGAGTTATTCGCGCGTGTTTTTTAAGCGCTATTTTTATGCACAGGGCTAACCGTAAGACGAAATCTGGCATGTTTGGTATCGTTGGACTCGGCGACTATTCAGGACTCTTAAAAATCAAGTCCCGTCAAAATACGTTGATCGCAGCCAAAGTTAAAGGTGTATAAAACATCTGTCTGGCCACTAGGTGGCGCAGCGACGAAACTGTGCATGCACACTCAGTTCCTGACTGGCATCACAAGTACCAAGTGTCGTGTCAATAGGCCTAAGTTTGACGAAGATACAGCATAAAATCTGTTTTTTTGCGCTCTACGTAAAATGTGTTGACGCGCTATACAACAACGGATTGATTTATCAAAATTCTTTTAATAACTTTTTGCCGTGAGGGTCTCTAGATGCTACATACCAATTTTTGCGGCAATCGGGTAAAAACTCTAGGACGAGTTCGCAAAAGTAGGTTTTACGAATAATTCAAAATGGCGGAAAAATTTTCATGACGGAAAATGACGTCATAGGGTCCAATCGAATCGGCTTGAGCCAAGGAATCAGAGGAAACAAGAATTTCGTTTCTAGGACTTACGGATCAAAAGTTATAAGCAAAAACATAAGTGCAACTTTGGACTGTTGGTGGCGCTAGCGGGTTTGAGATAGAGACTCCAAATTTGCTGTGGATAATATTTGGACTGTCCTTTATCAGTGTGCCAAATTTGATAACTTTCCTACGTACGGTTCTATGGGCTGCCATAGACCGCAATGGCGGAAGAAGAAGCAGAATAATTATTATAATAATAATAAGAACACTAACAAATACAATAGGGGTCTTCGCCCCTTCGGGGCTTGACCCCTAAATATAGCTGCAAGCAGCAATGCCGGGGTCAAGCCAAAAAGGGCACAGAAGAAAGTAAAGTTGAATTCGGATGAGCAGTTTAAAGAACCTAGGAAAATGTATTGATTTCAGACTAAATAATATAACAGTTAGCAAAAAAAATGTGTTTTCATTCAGTGTAATCTCTCCCTCTCTTCTCGAGGAGCATTGACAACTAGAACACTGAAGAAAATGTGAGTGGTGCTTGCAGTGGCAATACTCAGCTCACAAAATGTTACAGTGGTGTTAATGAGTCAAAAGAGACCACCCCCATGTCTCTACAATGTTCTGACGCAGAGATATAGCTCTTGCAAAAACGGTTGATAAGGTATCCTAATTGGTTGCTAAGGAGTTAATTGGCATGCACCAATGATCTCCAAGCCATGAGAGGAACAATACATGATGACCCAAGATTTTAGATGTACTGTTGGAGTAGTTTTAGGCAAAAATACCATATTTCTATCTCAAAACCACTAGGTGGTGCAATGACAAAGTTGTGCATGCAACCTCAGTTCATAACTGTGTTACATCTAGCTAGTTTTATGGCTATACACTTTAGTTTAGTGAAGAAATAGTTGTATGACCATAGGGCTTGCTTGATATGAAAGATTTTGTTCAATTATTGGGCCACCTTGTCGTTCAGGCATACCAATTTTTTTGTGTGGCCTCAGACTCTGCTCATACATCAGCGTATCAAATCTGGTGAAAAAATGTCTTTTCGTTGCGAAGTTATAACCATTTATGTATAAAAACACAAATTGTAAAAGGTAATTTTTCGTTTTTTGCAATTTTCGGCCATTTCTGATGAAAATTTTAATATAATGCCAATAGAACTTTTTGTTCAGAAGGTAATGCAATGTTCTTCCTATGGTGTTTTCGAGTCGATCGGAATAACGCTCGCGGAGATATTCGCGCATGTTTTTTAAGTGCTGTTTTGCTGCGCAGGGCTAACCGTAAGGCGAAATCTGGCATGTTTGGTATCGTTGGACTCGGCGACTATTCAGGACTCCTAAAAATCAAGTCCCGTCAAAATACGTTGATCACAGCCAAAGTTATAGGTGTAAAAAACATCTGTCTGGCCACTAGGTGGCGCTGCGACGAAACTGTGCATGCACACTCAGTTCCTGACTGGCATCACAAGTACCAAGTGTCGTGTCAATAGGCCTAAGTTTGACGAAGATACAGCCTAAAATCTGTTTTTTTGCGCTCTACGAAAATTTTGTTGACGCGCTATATGACAACGGATTGGTTTATCGAAATTCTTTTGATAACTTTTTGCCGTGAGGGTCTCTAGATGCTACATACCGATTTTCGTGAAAATTGGGCAAAAACTCTAGGACGAGTTCGCAAAAGTAGGTTTTACGAATAATTCAAAATGGCGGAAAAAATTTTATGACGGAAAATGACGTCATATGGTCAAGTCGAATTGTCTTGAGCCAAGGAATCAGAGGAAACAAGAATTTTGTTTCTAGGACTTATGGATCAGAAGTTATAAGCAAAAACATAAGTGCAAATTTGGACTGTTGGTGGCGCTAGCGGGTTAGACATAGAGACTCCAAATTTGCTGTGTGGACACATTAGAGTGTCCTTTATCAGTGTGCCAAATTTCATAACTTTCCTATGTACGGTTCTATGGGCTGCCATAGACCGCAATGGCGGAAGAAGAATAACTAATAATAATAATAAAAAGAAAACTAACAGATACAATAGGGGTCTTCGCCCATTCTGGGCTTGACCCCTAAATATAGCTGCAAGCAGCAATACCGGGGTCAAGCCGAAAAGGGCACAGAAGGATGTAAAGTTGCGTTTGGATAAGCAGACTGAAGAACCTAGGTAAACCTAATGATTTCAGATGAAAAAATGCAAAGGTAATCAACAAAAATAATCTTTATTCTTGTCTACTGCAACTGTCCTTCGGTTATTGACAATCATGGAACATTAGAGCACTGAAGGACATGTATGTGATGCTTACAGTGGGCAAACATGGGTCACAACATGTTACAACAAGTTAAAAGAGTCAAAAGAGACCATCCCCATGTCTCTGTGATGTTCTGATACAGAGAAAAAGCTCTTGCAAAAACAGTTGATAACGTATTCTCATTGGTTGCTAGAGAGTAAATGGACATCCTCTAGTGATTATAGTCAAAGCCATGAAAGGAATAATCCATGATGACTCATGGTTTTAGATGTGTTGTTGCAGTAGTTTTAGGCAAAAAATGCCATATTCTATCTCAAAACAAGTAGGTGGCGCAATGACAAAATTCGTGCATGCAACCTCAGGTCATAAATGTGTTACATCTAGCTAGTTTTATGACTATACACTTTAGTTTAGTGAAGAAACAGTTGTATGACCATAGGGTGGCTTGATTTCAAAGGTTTTGTTCAATTATAAGGCCAACTAGTGGTGCAAGCATACAATTTTTTTTGTGTAGCCTCAGACTGTGGTCGTACATCAGCGTATCAAATATGGTGAAAAAATCTCTTTGCGTTACGAAGTTATAACCATTTATGTGTAAAAACACAAAATTTAAAGGTAATTTTTCGTTTTTTGCAATTTTCGGCCATTTCTGATGAAAATTTTAATATAGTGCCAATAGAACTTTTTGTTCAGAAGGTAATGCAATATTCTTCCTATGATGTTTTCGAGTCGATCAGAATTACGCTCGCGGAGATATTCGCGCGTGTTTTTTAAGTGCTGTTTTGCTGCGCAGAGCTAACCGTAAGGCGAAATCTGGCATGTTTGGTATCGTTGGACTCGGCGACTATTCAGGACTCCTAAAAATCAAGTCCCGTCAAAATACGTTGATCACAGCCAAAGTTATAGGTGTAAAAAACATCTGTCTGGCCACAAGGTGGCGCTGCGACGAAACTGTGCATGCACACTCAGTTCCTGACTGGCATCACAAGTACCAAGTGTCGTGTCAATAGGCCTAAGTTTGACGAAGATACAGCCTAAAATCTGTTTTTTTGCGCTCTACGAAAATTTTGTTGACGCGCTATACGACAACTGATTAGTTTATCGAAATTCTTTTAATAACTTTTTGCCTTGAGTGTCTCTAGATGCTGCATACCGATTTTTGTGGCAATCGGGTAAAAACTCTAGGACGAGTTCGCAAAAGTAGGTTTTATGAATAATTCAAAATGGCGGAAAAATTTTCATGACGGAAAATGACGTCATAGGGTCCTATCGAATCGTCTTGAGCCAAGGAATCAGATGAAACAAGAATTTTGTTTCTAGGACTTACGGATCAGAAGTTATAAGCAAAAACCTAAGTGCAACTTTGGACTGTTGGTGGCGCTAGCGGGTTAGAGATAGAGACTCCAAATTTGCTGTGGGGACACATTGGACTGTCCTCTATCAGTGTGCCAAATTTCATAACTTTCCTACGTACGGTTCTATGGGCTGCCATAGACCGCAATGGCGGAAGAAGAAAAATTTACTAACAGAAACAATTGCCACAAGCCGAAAAGGGCACAGAAGGGTGTAAAGTTGAGTTTGGATAAGCAGACCGAAGAACCTAGGTAAACCTAATGATTTCAGATGAAAAAACGCAAAAATAATCAACAAAAATAATCTCTGTTCTTGTCTACTGCAATCGTCGTTCTGTTATTGACAGTCATGGAACATTAGAGCACTGAAGAACATGTGAGTGATATTTGCAGTGGCAAAACATGTGTCACACAAGGGCGTAGGTTTGATTCTGGCATTGGTGGGGACATAAATAAAATGGTCGCATTGCAAAAACTGTTTATCACCGTTTACTTGACATAAACAACAGACAACTCAGTATGCACTTTACTCAGTGACATCTGACTCGCCACCCCCGGTTCCATCCCAAATTTAATGTACTATAATAAACAATTCGTTATGTCCTAGAGCCTAATAAACAGTAGCTGTTTAAGTCTTTGTCAAAAAAAGAAAATCACATAGTAACATATATGAATCCATATTAAATTTATAATATTGAAGAATATGCAATTAATATTTAATTCTTAATTTAATTTTGCCAAAAAATCCCAGTGTTGAAGTAGGTATATATATCATGCTGTTTCCTGAACACAGTTTATTAACGTTTCTGTAGTTTACATTAAATCTTCTTTTCATTAACAGACAGTTAATCAGTGTGAAAAAAATAGTTTGTTTAAAATGCAACATTATGTCTACATCTGTGCAAGTAATGACCACAGTGCAGTAATGAAAGTATTCAGCAATCATGACATGAATTCATGTTTTTACCATGTTGGGGTTATTTTATTTCATGGATTAGGGACCCTCTAAATAACCTTGCCACCCCATTTATAAAAGGTTGACACAAGTTTGCAACTCCTCAGGGTTAACATGGGATTGTCCTGTATTGGTGAAAACACTGTCCTTGAATCATTATGTGGCACAACTTTTTTTGTGCATGAAATAGTTACAGTGGGTATAATAATACTTTCTTCCTCACTTACCTGTCGCCCGAATAATCACGCACGTCTTGTTGAGTGAACTTTGGCGCGTTGTACAAAGTGAAACCATCCTATCACACGTAGCGAGTAAAGACAAGCCCATCAAAAAGTGATGTGCGTTAGAGAGGCGGGACTCAAGAATGCTAATCCAATCATATTAGCAATGTGCGTTAGAGAGGCGGGACTAAAGAAATGCAAAGCCAATCATATTAGCGATGTGACTTACGGAGGCGGGCATTGCAGAGAACGAAAGCTGTTAACCGTTTGTGTACCACATAGAGCGTTATTTTTACAGAACGGGATTGCAAAAGATTTCTAATCTAATTTAAATGATTTCTGACAAAAATATAATAAGTAAAAAATAGAAAACACAAGAACAAGACGGACATTAGTGGTTATATATGAATACAGATTAAATGTTTGGTCGAAATTATTGCTAGGGACAATTCAGTCTTCTCTGAATATTGGTAGGGACATGTCCCTAGCGTCCCACCCTAAATCTACGCCCATGGTGTCACAACATGTTACAACAAGTTAAATGAGTCAAAATACACCATCCCCATGTGTCTACAATGTTCTGATGCAGAGAAAAAGCTCTTGCAAAAACGGTTGATAAGGTATTCTCATTGGTTGCTAGAGAGTAAATGAACATGCACCAGTGATTATAGTTCAATTCATGAAAGGAATAATCCATGAAGACTCATGGTTTTAGATGTGTTTTTGCAGTAGTTATAGGCAAAAATAGCCATTTTCTATCTCAAAACCACTAGGTGGCGCTATGACAAAACTGTGCATGCAACCTTAGGTCATGACTGTGTTACATCTAGCTAGTTTCATGACTATACACTTTAGTTAAGCAATAAAATAGTTGTATGACCATAGGGCTTGGTTGATATGAAAGATTTTGTTCAATTATAGGGCCACCTAGTGGTGGAGGCATACCATTTTTTTTGTGTGGCCTCAGACTGTGGTCGTACATCTGCGTATCAAATCTGGTGAAAAAATCTCTTTTCGTTGCGAAGTTATAACCATTTATGTGTAAAAAATGCAAAATTTAAAGGTAATTTTTCGTTTTTTGCATTTTTCGGCCATTTCTGATGAAAATTTTAATATAACGCCAATAGAACTTTTTGTTCAGAAGGTAATGCAATATTCTTCCTATGGTGTTTTCGTGTCGATCGGAATAACGCTCGCGGAGTTATTCGCGCGTGTTTTTTAAGTGCTATTTTGATGCACAGGGCTAACCGTAAGGCGAATCCTGGCATGTTTGGTATCGTTGGACTCGGCGACTACTCAGGACTCCAAAAAATCAAGTCCCGTGAAAATACTTTTATCGCAGCCAAAGTTATAGGCGTATAGAACATTCGTCTGACCACTAGGTGGCGCTGCAACGAAACTGTGCATGCACCCTCAGTTCCTGACTGTCATCTCGAGTACCAAGTGTCGTGTCAATAGGCCTAAGTTTGGCGAAGATACAGCCTAAAATCTGTTTTTTTGCGCTCTATGTAAAATTCGTTGACGCGCTATACGAGAACGGATTGGTTTATCGAAATTCTTTTAATAACTTTTTGCCTTGAGTGTCTCTAGATGCTGCATACCGATTTTCGTGGCAATCGGGTAAAAACTCTAGGAGGAGTTCGCAAAAGTAGGTTTTACGAATATTTCAAAATGGCGGAAAAATTTTCATGACGGAAAATAACGTCATAGGGTCTAATCGAATCGTCTTGAACCAAGGAATCAGAGGAAACAAGAATTTCGATTCTAGGACTTACGGATCAGAAGTTATAAGCAAAAACGTAAGTGCAACTTTGGACTGTTGGTGGCGCTAGCGGGTTTGAGATAGAGACTCCAAAATTGCTAGGGATATTATTTGGACTGTCCTCTGTCAGTGTGCCAAATTTCATAACTTTCCTATGTACGGTTCTATGGGCTGCCATAGACCGCAATGGAACAGGAAGAAGAATAATATTTAAAAAGAAAAAGAAAAAGAAAAAGAAAAAGAAAAAGAAAACTAACGGATACAATAGGGGTCTTCGCCCATTCTGGGCTTGACCCCTAATAATAAAAAGAAAACTAACGGATACAATAGGGGTCTTCGCCCCTTCGGGGCTTGACCCCTAAATATAGCTGCAAGCAGCAATGCCAGGGTCAAGCCGAAAAGGGCACAGAAGGATTAAAAATTTAGTTTGGATTAGCAGATTAAAGAACCTAGGTAAACCTAATGACAACAGATTAAAAAACGGCAATGTAACCAACAAAAATAATCTATGTTCTTGTCTACTGTGATCGTCCTTCTGTTATTGACACTCATGGAACATTAGAGCACTGAAGGACTTGTGAGTGGTGTTTGCAGTGGTAAAACATAGGACACATCATGTTACAGCAAGTGTAATGAGTCAAAAGAGACCACCCCCTTGTCTCTACGATGTTCTGATGCAGAGATATAGCTCTTGCAAAATACGGTTGATAAGGTATTCTCATTGGTTTCTAGGGAGTGAATTGGCAACAACCAGTGATTATAGTCAAAGCCATGAAATGAATAATCCATGATGACTCATGGTTTTAGATGTGTTGTTGTAGTAGTTTTAGGCAAAAAATGCCATATTCTATCTCAAAACCACTAGGTGGCGCATTGACAAAATTGTGCATGCAACATCAGGTCATGATTGTGTTACATCTAGCTAGTTTAATGACTATACACTTAAGTTTAGTAAAGAAACAGTTGTAAGACCATAGGGCTGGCTTGATATCAAAGATTTTGTTTAATTATAAGGCCAACTAGTGGTGCAAGCATACAACTTTTTTTGTGTGGCCTCAGAATGTGTTCATACATCAGCGTATCAAATCTGGTGAAAAAATCTATTTTCGTTACGAAGTTACAACCATTTATGTGTAAAAACACAAAATTAGAAGGTAATTTTTCGTTTTTTGCAATTTTCGGCCATTTCTGATGAAAATTTTAATATAACGCCAATAGAACTTTTTGTTCAGAAGGTAATGCAATGTTCTTCCTATGGTGTTTTCGAGTCAATCGGAATAACGCTCGCGGAGATATTCGCACGTGTTTTTTAAGTGCTGTTTTGCTACACAGGGCTAACCGTAAGGCGAAATCTGGCATGTTTGGTATCGTTGGACTCGGCGACTACTCAGGACTCTTAAAAATCAAGCCCCATGAAAATACATCTATCACAGCCAAAGTTATAGGCATATACATTGGTCTGGCCACTAGATGGCGCTGTGATGAAACTGTGCATGCAACCTCAGTTCCTGACTGGCATTACAAGCACCAAGTGTCGTGTCAAAAGGCCTAAGTTTGACGAAGATACAGCCTAAAATCTGTTTTTTTGCGCTCTACGTAACATTTGTCAAGGCGGTATACGACAACTGATTGGTGTATCAAAATTCTTTTGATAACTTTTTGCCATGAGTGTCTCTAGATGCTACATACCAATTTTCGTGGCAATCGGACAAAAGCTCTAGGACGAGTTCGAAAAAGTAGGTTTTTTGAATAATTCAAATTGGCGGGAAAATTTTCATGACGGAAAATGACGTCATAGGGTCAAATCGAATCGTCTTGAGCCAAGGAATCAGAGGAAACAAGAATTTTGTTTCTAGGACATACGGATCAGAAGTTATAAGCAAAAACATAAGTGCAAATTTGGACTGTTGGTGGCGCTAGCGGGTTAGACATAGAGACTCCAAATTTGCTGTGGGGACACATTGGACTGTCCTTTATCAGTGTGCCAAATTTCATAACTTTCCTACGTACGGTTCTATGGGCTGCCATAGACCGCAATGGCGGAAGAAGAATAACTAATAATAATAAAAAGAAAACTAACGGATACAATAGGGGTCTTCGCCCCTTCGGGGCTTGACCCCTAAAGACAAAGAAAAAGAAAAGGGAAGAATAATAATAAGAAAACTAACGGATACAATAGGGGTCTTCGCCCATTCTGGGCTTGACCCCTAAAAAGAAAACTAACAGATACAATAGGGGTCTTCGCCCATTCTGGGCTTGACCCCTAATAATAATAAGAAAACTAACAATAACAATAGGGTTCTACGCCCCTTCGGGGCTTGACCCCTAAATATAGCTGCAAGCAGCAATGCCGGGGTCAAGCCAAAAAGGGCACAGAAAAAGTAAAGTTGAATTCGGATGAGCAGTTTAAAGCAACACTATGTAGTTTTTTCAACTTTAAATAATGTCTCTAAAATTATTTCAGTGATAGAATAACTTTTAACTGGACAAATTGTACTGTTGCTGCAACCTGAGCAGCCTCCTAGCTGCTACAAGCACACTCTGAAAGTGGCGGTGGAGGGTAGGAAATACAGCCCCGCCCCTCCCCCTGCCTGCAGAAGAGTGTCTGATACCAGGCACTGTTGTGCTTTTCAACCACAAGGGGGAGCTGTAAGTCATTTTTACATGGAAACTACATAGTGTTGCTTTAAAGAACCTAGGAAAATCTATTGATTTCAGACTAAATAATATAACAGTTATCAGCAAAAAACTGTGTTTTCATTCAGTGTAATCTCTCCCCTCCTCTCGAGGAGCATTGACAACTAAAACACTGAAGAAAATGTGAGTGGTGCTTGCAGTGGCAATACTCAGCTCACAAAATGTTACAGTGGTGTTAATGAGTCAAAAGAGACCACCCCCATGTCTCTACAATGTTCTGACGCAGAGATATAGCTCTTGCAAAAACGGTTGATAAGGTATCCTAATTGGTTGCTAAGGAGTTAATTGGCATGCACCAATGATCTCCAAGCCATGAAAGGAATAATACATGATGACCCAAGATTTTAGATGTACTGTTGGAGTAGTTTTAGGCAAAAATACCATATTTCTATCTCAAAACCACTAGGTGGCGCAATGACAAAGTTGTGCATGCAACCTCAGGTCATAACTGTGTTACATCTAGCTAGTTTTATGACTATACACTTTAGTTTATTGAAGAAACAGTTGTATGACCATAGGGTGGCTTGATTTCAAAGGTTGTGTTCAATTATAAGACCAACTAGTGGTGCAAGCATACCATTTTTTTTTGTGTAGGTTCAGACTGTGGTCGTACATCAGCGTATCAAATATGGTGAAAAAATCTCTTTGCTTTATGAAGTTATAACCATTTATGTGTAAAAAACACAAAATGTAAAGGTAATTTTTCGTTGTTTGCAATTTTCGGCCATTTCTGAAGAAAATTTTAATATAACGCCAATAGAACTTTTTGTTCAGAAGGTAATGCAATGTTCTTCCTATGGTGTTTTCGAGTCAATCAGAATTACGCTCACAGAGATATTCGCGTGTGTTTTTTAAGTGCTGTTTTGCTGCGCAGGGCTAACCGTAAGGCGAAATCTGGCATGTTTGGTAATGTTGGACTCGGCAACTATTCTGGACTTCAGCGAAACAAGTCCCGTGAAAAAACACAGATCAGAGCCAAAGTTATAAGCATGTAATACATTCGTATGACCACTTTCGCTGTGACGAAACTCTGCATGCCCCCTCAGATCCTCACTGGCATCACAACTACCAAGTGTGGCGTCAATAGACATAAGATTGGCGAAGATACACACTAAAACCTGTATTTTGCGCTCTACGTAAAATGTGTTGACGCGCTATACAAAAACGGAATGGTTTATCAAAATTCTTTTAATAACTTTTTGCCCTGAGTGTCTCTAGATGCTACATACCGTTTTTCGTAGCGATTAGGCAAAAGCTCTAGGACAAGTTCGCAAAAGTAGGTTTTATGAATAAATCAAAATGGCGGAAAATTTTTCATGGCGGAAAATGACGTCATAGGGTCCAATCGAATCGTCTTGAGCCAAGGAATCAGAGGAAACAAGAATTTTGTTTATATTACTTATGGATCAGGGGCCGTATTCACAAAGAATTTTAAGGCTAAAAGTAGCTCCTAACTGGCGAATTTAGGAGCAACTCCTAAAAATAATGGGCGTGTCACTCCTAAATTTCGGACTCCTAATTTTTTTCACTAAGAGTAATTCACAAAGCATTTTAGCCCTAAAAGTAGCACCTAAGTCTGGGACAGCTTAAAAGAAGTCGAGAGGACTCCTAACTCACTAAGACCTATTCACAAAGGATCTTAAAATGTCTTAGGTGCTGATCCTCCTTAACATGGACAGTTTCACCAACTCAAAAGCATTGCACATACTTAAAAGCACACTTTAATGTAAGCATACTGTTTATAACATTTGTTTCATAATTCATTACATTCATGGCAAGCAGGAAGTTTTTTAGAATTACATGAAACAATAATGAAATTAAATATTTAATATTATAGGCATACCTGTTGCCATGCTAGTCTGTTTAAAGGCTGCAATCTGAACCCTCTACTGCAATTGTAATGCATACCACCGCCTCTCGCAGTCGTCCGGGGTCCGCGACACAAGCGGGAATGCTGCATTGATCTGCAACAAATCCTCTCCCATTAGTAATGCGCGGGTTGATCCGAAATGAGCGGATGCCTGAGGTCACCCGCAGATTTTTTGCGGTCCGTCTTGCGGGCGGGTTAGTTGAAAACGTTGGTAGGGTGCCGGTTGTTTTGTACATTGACCCGCAAATCATTGTCTCGCATGTCTCACGCTTAGTTTTGCTTGATATCTCAGTGCCGAATTTCCCTTTTATTACGTTTCTTTTTTCCAGCAGTAACTGATCCTGCATCCAGTTGGGCTTTCTTTTCCGTTTTGGCGAGTTCATAATCCACCGTCATTTATTTATTACATTAGGATTCTTCAATATGGGCAACATTTCCTTGCTTTAAGTAGTCTATTTAGGCTAATAGGATGTCAATTAATCAAGCAAGTGTTAATGCAATGTCGTTTTTTATTATTAGGCAATGTTTTCATTTGGGTATTAGGCTACCTTGATTTAATTTAATTTCATTCACGACTTTTCTTTAATATATGCATTTCGATGGCATTACTATTATTATTTTGTGTAGGACACCGACATATTTCGATGTTGTAATTCCATGATTTGGTGCGTCTGTGTTATGTTTCGCATGACAGCCCTGTCATCTAACAACCAATCATCGTGGTCATTGCGAGGCAGCTCGTGCATGAGAATTGACGTCATCCGTAGCAACGAAGACTCACTCTTAGTTTAGGAGTTATCATTTTTCCTTACTAAAAGTAGGTCTGAAAGGCGTTGTGAATAACTTTTAAGAGAAAACTCCTAGCTAAAATCTTTTAGTGCAATTTAGGAGTACTCTTAGTGGTAAGATAAAATGCTTTGTGAATACGGCCCCTGAAGTTATAAGCAAAAACATAAGTGCAACTTTGGACTGTTGGTGGCGCTAGCGGGTTAGAGATTAAGACTCCAAATTTGCTGTGGAGACTTTTTGGACAGTCCTCTATCAGTGTGCAAAATTTCATAACTTTCCTATGTACGCTGCTATAGGCTGCCATAGACCGCAATGGCGGAGGAAGAAAAAGAAAAAGAAAAAAAAAGAAAAAGAAAACTAACAGATACAATAGGGGTCTTCGCCCATTCTGGGCTTGACCCCTAAAAAGAAAACTAACAGATACAAAAGGGGTCTTCGCCCATTCTGGGCTTGACCCCTAATAAATATAGCTGCAAGCAGCAATGCCGGGGTCAAGCCAAAAAGGGCACAGAAGAAAGTAAAGTTGAATTCGGATGATCAGTTTAAAGAACCTAAGAAAATCTCTTGATTTCAGACTAAGTAATATAACAGTTATCAGCAAAAAAATTGGTTTCATTCAGTGTAATCTCTCCCTCTCTTCTCGAGCAGCATTGACAACTAGAACACTGAAGAAAATGTGAGTGGTGCTTGCAGTGGCAATTCTCAGCTCACAAAATGTTACAGTGGTGTTAATGAGTCAAAAGAGACCACCCCCATGTCTCTACGATGTTCTGATGCAGAGATATAGCTCTTGTAAAAAGGATTGATAAGGTATCCTTATTGGTTGCTAAGGAATTAATTGGCATGCACCAATGATCTCCAAGCCATGAAAGGAATAATACATGATGTTGGAGTAGTTTTAGGCAAAAATACCATATTTCTATCTCAAAACCACTAGGTGGCGCAATGACAAAGTTGTGCATGCAACCTCAGTTCATAACTGTGTTACATCTAGCTAGTTTTATGACTATACACTTTAGTTTAGTGAAGAAACAGTTGTATGACCATAGGGTGGCTTGATTTCAAAGGTTTTGTTCAATTATAAGGCCAACTAGTGGTGCAAGCATACAATTTTTTTTGTGTAGCCTCAGACTGTGGTCGTACATCAGCGTATCAAATATGGTGAAAAAATCTCTTTGCGTTACGAAGTTATAACCATTTATGTGTAAAAACTGAAAATTTAAAGGTAATTTTTCGTTTTTTGCAATTTTCGGCCATTTCTGATGAAAATTTTAATATAACGCCAATAGAACTTTTTGTTCAGAAGGTAATGCAATGTTCTTCCTATGGTGTTTTCGAGTCGATCGGAATTACGCTCGCAGAGATATTCGCGCGTGTTTTTTAAGTGCTGTTTTGCTGCGCAGGGCTAACCGTAAGGCGAAATCTGGCATGTTTGGTAACGTTGGACTCGGCAACTTTTCTGGACTTCAGCGAAACAAGTCCCGTGAAAAAACACAGATCAGAGCCAAAGTTATAAGCATGTACAACATTCGTATGACCACTAGGTGGTGCTGTGACGAAAGTCTGCATGCCCCCTCAGATCCTCACTGGCATCACAACTACCAAGTTTGGTGTCAATAGACATAAGATTGGCGAAGATACACACTAAAACCTGTTTTTTGGGCTCTACGTAAAATTTGTTGACGCGTTATACGAAAACGGAATGGTTTATCAAAATTCTTTTAATAACTTTTTGCCCTGAGTGTCTCAAGATGCTACATACCGTTTTTCATGGCAATTGGGCAAAAGCTCTAGGACAAGTTCGCAAAAGTAGGTTTTATGAATAAATCAAAATGGCGGAAAATTTTTCATGACGGAAAATGACGTCATAGGGTCCAATCGAATCGTCTTGAGCCAAGGAATCAGAGGATACAAGAATTTAGTGTCTAGGACTTACGGGTCAGAAGTTATAGGCAAATACATAAGTGCAAATTTGGACTGTTGGTGGTGCTAGCGGGTTAGAGATACAGACTTCAAATTTGCTGTGGAGACTTTTTGGACAGTCCTCTATCAGTGTGCCAAATTTCATAACTTTCTACGTACGGTTCTATAGGCTGCCATAGACCGCAATGGCGGAGGAAGAAAAAGAAAAAGAAAACTAACAGAAACAATAGGGGTCTTCGCCCATTCTGGGCTTGACCCCTAATTAAAACTGCAAGCAGTGATGGAAGGGCCCTCGCACACCTGACACCGCCACGCCGTGGCATGAGAAGAATTAAAGGGAACAGTAGTAAATAGGCATTTAAGCATGTAAACATAGGTGAACCATTTAAAAGTGTAGTATAATGTGCCACATTTCCTGTTGCTAATTACAAATGACAGCGAGGTAGCATCGTGTAAGATAGCATGAGAGAGAGAGAGAGAGAGAGAGAGAGAGTGAGCGAGTGTGTGTGTGTATGAGTGACTACATGTAAATATTGGCACGTAGATGTGTTCTGTCCAGGACTCTTATCAATCATGTGAAGTTTGGGACAAATCTGACATTGCATTATCATTGTAAACATGTTACTTGCTGTTACCAGCTGGTGGCGCTATGACCGTAACTGACTATTGGCATCATAAGTGACTATCAGTGATGGGAGTAACGCGTTACTGTAACTCCACTATTTTTTTAAATCAAGTAACGCAATTACAATTACTGAAATTTAAATGAGTTCGTTACGCGCGTTACTCTATTTTGTAAAAAATAGACAAGACATATCTGACGTCGCAGGACTGTAGTTGGCGGCGCAATGATTCATTACACTTCATCATAGCTGACAGTGCATATAGAATGAACATGAAAAATCTAAACGGGACAACATACCTTTGTTTAAAAATTGTGCGCAAGTCATAATCCATCCGGTCTCATGTTTGTAAATTATCTTCACCAAGCAATCGCAGTATGACATCAACTTGCATTTGTAGTCCACAAAGGTAATAAATCTAAGAAATGATCATATATTCTTAGATGTTTACATCGGCTTCATGGAAGAGAACGATCCGCGATTGTTGTTTCCACTAAAATATTCACACTGCGGTGTACACCCGTGTTAAAACTCCATAGTATGTGTGAGCTCGCTTTTAGTTTTAGTTTCAGTCTCTCCGTATCCGAACAAAAAATCCACTCGCTCTGTGTCCATCTGACAAAACAATCCACTCGCTCTGTGTCAGTCCGACAAAACAATCCACGTAGCCTACTCCGTTTTCTGAATAAATATCTTCCTTTAATCCTGTGTATCATTTAAATCCAACAGAAAACAAACAATATATGACCAAAGAGCGCAGTCCCTGTGGCAAGCTTCACAAGCTGTGTTCCAATTCAAGTGCTGCACCCTACTAAGCATGCAATAAAAGGTGAGCACTTGCCCATTCAAGGCGCTCAGAAGTTCGCGAAGAGAACTGAAATGAGACGGTCTAACCTTCGGAGGACCCATAATTTGCCTCATCTGCTGCACACATATCGTGCCTGTCAGCAGGACACAGCGGAGACGTTTCTAACTTATTAAAATAAATATGAAATCAGAAAAATTATAATTTATTTTAGAAAATTTGACATGTTGACACAATTGTCTCCAAATTTTTAAAGAGACACTACACAATTTTAACACATTTTATATTTTTGTAAACATGCAGAATATTTGTCTAAATGGTCTAAATGATATACATAAATAAACTAAGTTTAAATATTAAGATAATTTCTAACAAAAATATTCAAAGGTTGAATCTAAAGCAAAATAGGCTCCTACAGTATGTGATATATTAGAGTCTTATGTGTAAAATAGCCCATCCATATCATTTTACTGTTTGACTGTTCAGTACTGTTCATATTTACATTTAAAAAGCAGACATAAAAGTAACTTAAAAGTTACTTTTCTAAGTAACTAATTACTTTTGATATACAGTAACCGGTAGAGTAATTCAGTTACTTTTAAAAGAAGTAATTAGTAACTGTAACTAATTACTAATTTTTTAGTAACTTGCCCAACACTGGTGACTATTGACATGTAGATGTGTTCAGTCCAGGACTCTTATTAATCATGTGAAGTTTGGGACAGATCAGACATTGCATAATCAGTGTAAACATGTCACTTCCTGTTGTCAGCTGGTGGCGCTATAACCATAAGTGACTATTGACATGTAGATGTGTTCAGTCCAGGACTCTTATTAATCATGTGAAGTTAGGGAAAGATCGGACATTGCATAATCAGTGTAAACATGTCACTTCCTGTTGCCAGCTGGTGGCGCTATAACCATAAGTGACTAATGACATGTAGATGTGTTCACTCCAGGACTCTTATTAATCATGTGAAGTTTGGGACAGATCAGACATTGGATAATCATTGTAAACATGTCACTTCCTGTTGCCAGCTGGTGGCGCTATAACCATAAGTGACTATTGACATGTAGATGTGTTCAGTCCAGGACTCTTATTAATCATGTGAAGTTTGGGACAGATCAGACATTGGATAATCATTGTAAACATGTCACTTCCTGTTGCCAGCTGGTGGCGCTATAACCATAAGTGACTATTGACATGTAGATGTGTTCAGGTCATGACTCTTAGCAATCATGTGAAGTTTGGGACAGATCGGACACTGTATGCCTGAGTTCCAGCAACCTGTTTCATAGCGAAACATCAAACTTTGGCTGGCCGAAACAGACACAAATTTTAATATAGAATCAAATCCTTCGCAATTTAGCATCACAAAGGCCTTAAGATGACACTTGCCAAATATGATGATGATCCGACGAAAACTGTAGGAGGAGTTAGTTAAAGTATGACTGCTGGAAATGAGAAAAACTGAGCCAAAATCTGAGAAATAATTCAAAATAGCTGACTTCCTGTTTGGTTTAGGGCGTTGCTCCAAGAGACTTTTTTGTAGGGCTTGTAATAATACATGAGCATACCGAAATTCGTACATGTAAGTTAAACAAAGTCCAAGGGCTGCTTCATTCAATATTTGAAAGTGGCGCTAAAACATGTTCCTTCAGGTTGCCAGCTGGTGGCGCTATGGCTATAAATGAAAATTGTTATGTAGATGTGTTCAGGTCAGGACTCTTAGCAATCATGTGAAATTTGGGACAGATCGGACACTGTATGCATGAGTTCCAGCAACTTCCTGTTTCATTGGAAAACATCAAACTTTGTCGGGCCAGAACCGACACAAATTTTTACGTAGAGTCAAATCCTTCGCAATTTAGCATCACAAAGGCCTTAAGATGACACTCACCAAATATGAAGATGATCCGACGAAAACTGTAGGAGGAGTTAGTTAAAGTATGACGCCTGGAAATGACAAAAACTGCGCCCAAATCACAAAAATAACTCAGAATAGCTGACTTCCTGTTTGGTTTACGGCTTCGCTCCAAGAGACTTTTTTGTAGGTCTTGTCATGCTACAGATGCATACCGAATTTCGTAATTGTACGTCAAACACAGTCCGAGGGCTGCTTCGTTGAAAATTTGTAGGTGGCGCTATAGAGCCATTTTCTCACGCCTAATTCTAAAGCATACACCACATGTAAATTTTCATCACTCTTGACATCTGTGCAAAATTTCATGAGTTTTCGAGTATGTTTAGGCCCTCTAAAGTCCCGCTGAAGTCGGAGAAAAAGAAAAAAAATAATAATAATAACTCCTTGAAGAACAATAGGGTCCTCACACCCCGGTGTGCTCGGGCCCTAAATATAGCTGCAAGCAGCAATCACCGGGTTCAAGCCAAAAAGGGCACAGCAGAAAGTAAAGTTGGCTTTGGATGAGCAGTTTAAAGAACCTAGGAAAATCTCTTGATTTCCGACAAAACAATATAATAGTTATCAGCAAAAAAAGCTGTTCTCATTTAGTGAAATCTCTCCCTCTCTTTCGACGAGCATTGATAACTAGAACACTGACGTAAAAATGAGTGGTGCTTGCAGTGGCAATACTCAGCTCTCAAAATGTTACAGTGTTGTTAATGAGTCAAAAGAGCCAACCCCCGTGTCTCTACGATGTTCTGATGCAGAGTTATAGCTCTTGCAAAACGGTTGATAAGGTATTCTCATTGGTTGCTAGGGAGTGAATTGGCAACCACCAGTGATTATAGTCAAAGCCATGAAAGGAATAATCCATGATGACTCATGGTTTTAGATGTACTGTTGGAGTAGTTTTAGGCAAAAATAGCTATTTTCTATCTCCAAACCACTAGGGGGCGCTATGACAGAATCGTGCATGCAACCTCAGGTCATGACTGCGTTACATCTAGCTAGTTTTATGACTATACACTTTAGTTTAGTGAAGAAATAGTTGTATGACCATAGGGCTTGCTTGATATGAAAGATTTTGTTCAATTATAGGGCCACCTAGTCGTTCAGGCATACCAATTTTTTTGTGTGGCCTCAGACTCTGCTCATACATCAGTGTATCAAATCTGGTGAAAAAATCTCTTTTCGTTGCGAAGTTATAACCATTTATGTATAAAAACACAAATTGTAAAAGGTAATTTTTCGTTTATTGCAATTTTCGGCCATTTCTGATGAAAATTTTAATATAACGCTAATAAAACTTTTTGTTCAGAAGGTAATGCAATGTTCTTCCTATGGTGTTTTCGAGTCGATCGGAATAACGCTCGCGGAGATATTCGCGCATGTTTTTTAAGTGCTGTTTAGCTGCGCAGGGCTAACCGTAAGGCGAAATCTGGCATGTTTGGTATCGTTGGACTCGGCGACTATTCAGGACTCCTAAAAATCAAGTCCCGTCAAAATACGTTGATCACAGCCAAAGTTATAGGTGTAAAAAACATCTGTCTGGCCACTAGGTGGCGCTGTGACGAAACTGGGCATGCACACTCAATTCCTGACTGGCATCACAAGTACCAAGTGTCGTGTCAATAGGCCTAAGTTTGACGAAGATACAGCCTAAAATCAGTTTTTTGCGCTCTACGTAAAATTTGTTGACGCGCTATACGACAACGGATTGGTTTATCGAAGTTCTTTTGATAACTTTTTGCCGTGAGGGTCTCTAGATGCTACATACCAATTGTCGCGGCAATCGGGTAAAAACTCTAGGACGAGTTCGCAAAAGTAGGTTTTAAGAATTATTCAAAATGGCGGAAAAATTTTTATGACGGAAAATGACGGATCCATTCGAATCGTCTTGAGCCAAGGAATCAGAGGAAACAAGAGTTTTGTTTGTAGGACATACGCATCAGAAGTTATAAGCAAAAACGTAAGTGCAACTTTAGACTTTTGGTGGCGCTAGCGGGTTTGAGATAGAGACTCCAAATTTGCTGTGGGGACACATTGGACTGTCCTTTATCAGTGTGCTAAATTTCATAACTTTCCTACGTATGGTTCTATAGGCTGCCATAGACCGCAATGGCGGAAGAAGAAAAATTTACTAACAGAAACAATTGCCAATATAGCTGCAAGCAGCAATGCCGGGGTCAAGCCGAAAAGGGCACAGAAGGATGTAAAATTGAGTTTGGATAAGCAGATTAAAGAACCTAGGTAAACCTAATGATAACAGATAAAAAACTGGCAATGTAATCAACCAAAATAATCTATGTTCATGTCTACTGTGAACCTCCTTCTATTATTGACAATCATGGAACATTAGAGCACTGAAGGAGATGTGAGTAGTGTTTGCAGTGGTAAAACGTATGTCACATTATGTTACAGCAAGTTTAATGAGTCAAAAGAGACCACCCCCATATCTCTACGATGTTCTGATGCAGAGATATAGCTCTTGCAAAAACGGTTGATAAGGTATTCTCGTTGGATGCTAGGGAGTGATTTGGCAACCACCAGTGATTATAGTCAAAGCCATGAAATGAATAATCCATGATGACTCATGGTTTTAGATGTGTTGTTGCAGTAGTTTTAGGCAAAAAATGCCATTTTCTATCTCAAAACCAGTAGGTGGCGCAATGACAACATTGTGCATGCAACCTCAGGTCATGACTGCGTTACATCTAGCTAGTTTCATGACTATACACTTTAGTTCGGCAAAGAAATAGTTGTATGACCATAGGGCTTGCTTGATATGAAAGATTTTGTTCAATTATAGGGCCACCTAGTGGTTCAGGCATACCAATTTTTTGTGTGGCCTCAGACTCTGCTCATACATCAGCGTATCAAATCTGGTGAAAAAAATCTCTTTTCGTTGCGAAGTTATAACCATTCATGTGTTAAAACCACAAATTTTAAAGGTAATTTTTTGTTTTTTGCAATTTTCGGCCATTTCTGATGAAAATTTTAATATAACGCCAATAGAACTTAGAATAGAATGTTATTCCTATGGTGTTTTCGAGTCGATCGGAATAACGCTCGCGGAGTTATTTGCGCGTGTTTTTTAAGCGCTATTTTAATGCACAGGGCTAACCGTAAGACGAAATCTGGCATGTTTGGTATCGTTGGACTCGGCATCTACTCAGGACTTTTAAAATCAAGTCTCGTCAAAATACGTTGATCGCAGCCAAAGTTATAGGTGTATAAAACATCTGTCTGGCCACTAGGTGGCGCAGCGACGAAACTGTGCATGCACACTCAGTTCCTGACTGGCATCACAAGTACCAAGTGTCGTGTCAATAGGCCTAAGTTTGACGAAGATACAGCCTAAAATCTGTTTTCATGTCTCAACAATGTTCTGACGCAGAGATATAGCTCTTGCAAAAACGGTTGATTAGGTATCCTAATTGGTTGCTAAGGAGTTAATTGGCATGCACCAATGATCTCCAAGCCATGAAAGGAATAATAAATGATGACCCAAGATTTTAGATGTACTGTTGGAGTTGTTTTAGGCAAAAATACCATATTTCTATCTCAAAACCACTAGGTGGCGCAATGACAAAATTGTGCATGCAACCTCAGGTCATAACTGTGTTACATCTAGCTGGTTTTATGACTATACACTTTAGTTTAGTGAAGAAACAGTTGTATGACCATAGGGTGGCTTGATTTCAAAGGATTTGTTCAATTATAAGGCCAACTAGTGGTGCAAGTATACTATTTTTTTTTTGTGTAGCCTCAGACTGTGGTCGTACATCAGCGTATCAAATATGGTGAAAAAATCTCTTTGCTTTACGAAGTTATAACCATTTATGTGTAAAAAACACAAAATGTAAAGGTAATTTTTCGTTTTTTGCAATTTTCTGCCATTTCTGATGAAAATTTTAATATAACGCCAATAGAACTTTTTGTTCAGAAGGTAATGCAAAGTTCTTCCTATGGTGTATTCGAGTCGATCAGAATAACGCTCGCGAAGATATTCGCGCTTGTTTTTTAAGTGCTGTTTTGCTGCGCAGGGCTAACCGTAAGGCGAAATCTGGCATGTTTGGTATCGTTGGACTCGGCGACTACCCAGGACTCCTAAAAATCAAGTCCCGTCAAAATACGTTTATCACAGCCAAAGTTATAGGTGTATAAAACATTCGTCTGGCCAGTAGGTGGCGCTGCGACGAAACTGTGCATGCTCCCTCAGTTCCTGACTGGCATCTCAAGTACCAAGTGTCGTGTCAATAGGCCTAAGTTTGACAAAGATACAGCCTAAAATCTGTTTTTTTGCGCTCTACGTAAAATTCGTTAAGGTGGTATTTGACAACGGATTGCTGTATCGAAATTCTTTTGATAACTTTTTGCCATGAGTGTCTCAAGATGATACATACCAATTTTCGTGGCAATCGGACAAAAGCTTTAGGACGAGTTCGAAAAAGTAGGTTTTTCGAATAATTCAAAATGGCGGGAAAATTTTCATGACGGAAAATGACGTCATAGAGTGTAATCGAATCGTCTTGAGCCAAGGAATCAGAGGAAGCAAGAATTTTGTTTCTAGGACTTACAGATCAGAAGTTATAAGCAAAAACATAAGTGCAATTTTGGACTGTTGGTGGCGCTAGCGGGTTTGACATAGAGACTCCAAATTTGCTGTGGGGACACATTGGAGTGTCCTTTATCAGTGTGCCAAATTTCATAACTTTCCTACGTACGGTTCTATGGGCTGCCATAGACCGCAATGGCGGAAGAAGAATAACTAATAATAATAATAAATATAGCTGCAAGCAGCAATGCCGGGGTCAAGCCAAAAAGGGCACATAAGAAAGTAAAGTTGAATTCGGATGAGCAGTTTAAAGAACCTGGGAAAATCTCTTGATTTCAGACTAAATAATATAACAGTTTTCAGCAAAAAAGCTGTGTTTTCATTCAATGTAATCTCTCCCTCTCTTCTCGAGGAGCATTGACAATCAGAACACTGAAGAAAATGTGAGTGGTGCTTTCAGTGGCAATTCTCAGCTCACAAAATGTTACAGTGGTGTTAATGAGTCCAAAGAGACCACCCCCATGTCTCTACGATGTTCTGATGCAGAGATATAGCTCTTGTAAAATGGATTGATAAGGTATCCTAATTGGTTGCTAAGGAGTTAATTGGCATGCACCAATGATCTCCAAGCCATGAAAGGAATAATACATGATGACCCAAGATTTTAGATGTACTGTTGGAGTAGTTTTAGGCAAAAATACCATATTTCTATCTCAAAACCACTAGGTGGCGCAATGACAAAGTTGTGCATGCAACCTCAGTTCATAACTGTGTTACATCTAGCTAGTTTTATGACTATACACTTTAGTTTAGTGAAGAAACAGTTGTATGACCATAGGGCTTGCTTGATATGAAAGATTTTGTTCAATTATAGGGCCACCTAGTGGTTCAGGCATACCAATTTATTTGTGTGGCCTCAGACTCTGCTCATACATCAGCGTATCAAATCTGGTGAAAAAATCTCTTTTCGTTGCGAAGTTATAACCATTTATGTGTAAAAAACACAAATTTAAAGGAAATTTTTCGTTTTTTGCAATTTTCGGCCATTTCTGATGAAAATTTTAATATAACGCCAATAGAACTTTTTGTTCAGAAGGTAATGCAATGTTCTTCCTATGGTGTTTTCGAGTCGATCGGAATAACGCTCGCGGAGATATTCGCGCGTGTTTTTTAAGTGCTATTTTGATGCACAGGGCTAACCGTAAGGCGAAATCTGGCATGTTTGGTATCGTTGAACTCGGCGACTGCTCAGGACTCCAAAAAATCAAGTCCCGTCAAAATACATTGATCGCAGCCAAAGTTATAGGTGTATAAAACATTTGTCTGGCCACTAGGTGGCGCTGCGACGAAACTGTGCATGCTCCCTCAGTTCCTGACTGGCATCACAAGTACCAAGTGTCGTGTCAATAGGCCTAAGTTTGTCGAAGATACAGCCTAAAATCTGTTTTTTTGTGGTCCACGTAAAATTCGTTAAGGCCGTATACGACAACGGATTGGTGTATCGAAATTCTTTTGATAACTTTTTGCCATGAGTGTCTCTAGATGATACATATCAATTTTTGTGGCAATCGGACAAAAGCTCTAGGACGAGTTCGAAAAAGTAGGTTTTACAAATAATTCAAAATGGCGGAAACATTTTCATGACGGAAAATGACGTCATAGGGTCCAATCGAATCGTCTTGAGCCAAGGAATCATAGGTAACAAGAATTTTGTATCTAGGGCTTATGGATCAGAAGTTATAAGCAAAAACATAAGTGCAACTTTGGACTGTTGGTGGCGCTAGAGGGTTGGAGATAGGGACTCCAAATTTGCTGTGGGGACACAATGGACTGTCCTTTATCAGTGTGCCAAATTTCATAACTTTCCTACGTACGGTTCTATGGGCTGCCATAGACCGCAATGGCGGAAGAAGAAAAATTTACTAACAGAAACAATTGCCAATATAGCTGCAAGCAGCAATGCCGGGGTCAAGCCAAAAAGGGCACAGAAGAAAGTAAAGTTGAATTCGGATGAGGAGTTTAAAGAACCTAGGAAAATCTCTTGATTTCAGACTAAATAATATAACAGTTATCAGCAAAAAAGCTGTGTTTTCAGTCAGTGTAATCTCTCCCTCTCTTCTTGAGGAGCATTGACAACTAGAACACTGAAGAAAATGTGAGTGGTGCTTGCAGTGGCAATTCTCAGCTCACAAAATGTTACAGTGGTGTTAATGAGTCAAAAGAGACCACCCCCATGTCTCTACGATGTTCTGATGCAGAGATATTGCTCTTGTAAAAAGGGTTGATAAGGTATACTAATTGGTTGCTAAGGAGTTAATTGGCATGCACCAATGATCTCCAAGCCATGAAAGGAATAATCCATGATGACTCATGGTTTTAGATGTGTTGTTGGAGTAGTTTTAGGCAAAAAATGCCATATTTCTATCTCAAAACCAGTAGGTGGCGCATGACAAAATTGTGCATGCAACCTCAGGTCATAACTGTGTTACATCTAGCTAGTTTTATGAGTATACACTTTAGTTTAGTGAAGAAACAGTTGTATGACCATAGTGTGGCTTGATTTCAAAGGTTTTGTTGAATTATAAGGCCAACTAGTGGGGCAAGCATAAATTTTTTTGTGTGTAGCCTCAGACTGTGGTCGTACATCAGCGTATCAAATCTGGTGAAAAAATCTCTTTTCGTTGCGAAGTTATAACCATTTATGTGTAAAAAATGCACAATTTTAAGGTAATTTATCGTTTTTTGCATTTTTCGGCCATTTCTGATGAAAATTTTAATACAATGCCAATAGAACTTTTTGTTCAGAAGGTAATGCAATATTCTTCCTATGATGTTTTCGAGTCGATCAGAATTACGCTCGCGGAGATATTCGCGCGTGTTTTTTAAGTGCTATTTTGCCGCGCAGGGTTAACCGTAAGGCAAAATCTGGCATGTTTGGTATCGTTGGACTCGGCGACTACTCAGGACTCCTAAAAATCAAGTCCCGTCAAAATACGTTGATCGCAGCCAAAGTTATAGGTGTAAAAAACATCTGTCTGGCCACTAGGTGGCGCTGCGACGAAACTGGGCATGCACTCTCAGTTCCTGACTGGCATCACAAGTACCAAGTGTCGTGTCAATAGGCCTAAGTTTGACGAAGATACAGCCTAAAATCTGTTTTTTTGCGCTCTACGTAAAATTTGTAAACGCGCTATACGACAACGGATTGGTTTATCGAAATTCTTTTGATAACTTTTTGCCGTGAGGGTCTCTAGATGCCACATACCAAATTTCGCGACAATCGGGTAAAAACTCTAGGACGAGTTCGCAAAAGTAGGTTTTACGAATAATTCAAAATGGCGGAAAAATTTTCATGACGGAAAATGACGTCATAGGGTCCAATCGAATCGTCTTGAGCCAAGGAATCAGAGGAAACAAGAATTTCGTTTCTAGGACTTACGGATCAGAAGTTATAAGCAAAAACATAAGTTCAACTTTGGACTGTTGGTGGCGCTAGCGGGTTAGAGATAGAGACTCCAAATTTGCTGTGGGGACACATTGGACTGTCCTTTATCAGTGTGCCAAATTTCATAACTTTCCTACGTACGGTTCTATGGGCTGCCATAGACCGCAATGGCGGAAGAAGAATAACTAATAATAATAATAAAAAGAAAACTAACAGATACAATAGGGGTCTTCGCCCATTCTGGGCTTGACCCCTAAATATAGCTGCAAGCAGCAATGCCGGGGTCAAGCCAAAAAGGGCACAGAAGAAAGTAAAGTTGAATTCGGATGAGGAGTTTAAAGAACCTAGGAAAATCTCTTGATTTCAGACTAAATAATATAACAGTTATCAGCAAAAAAGCTGTGTTTTCAGTCAGTGTAATCTCTCCCTCTCTTCTTGAGGAGCATTGACAACTAGAACACTGAAGAAAATGTGAGTGGTGCTTGCAGTGGCAATTCTCAGCTCACAAAATGTTACAGTGGTGTTAATGAGTCAAAAGAGACCACCCCCATGTCTCTACGATGTTCTGATGCAGAGATATTGCTCTTGTAAAAAGGGTTGATAAGGTATACTAATTGGTTGCTAAGGAGTTAATTGGCATGCACCAATGATCTCCAAGCCATGAAAGGAATAATCCATGATGACTCATGGTTTTAGATGTGTTGTTGCAGTAGTTTTAGGCCAAAAAAATGCCATATTCTGTCTCAAAACCAGTAGGTGGCGCAATGACAAAATTCGTGCATGCAACCTCAGGTCATAACTGTGTTACATCTTGCTAGTTTTATGACTATACACTTTAGTTTAGTGAAGAAACAGTTGTATGACCATAGGGTGGCTTGATTTCAAAGGTTTTATTCAATTATAAGGCCAACTAGTGGTACAAGCATACAATTTTTTTTGTGTAGCCTCAGACTGTGGTCGTACATCAGCGTATCAAATATGGTGAAAAAATCTCTTTGCGTTACGAAGTTATAACCATTTATGTGTAAAAACAGAAAATTTAAAGGTAATTTTTCGTTTTTTGCAATTTTCGGCCATTTCTGATGAAAATTTTAATACAACGCCAATAGAACTTTTTGTTCAGAAGGTAATGCAATATTCTTCCTATGATGTTTTCGAGTCGATCAGAATTACGCTCGCGGAGATATTCGCGCGTGTTTTTTAAGTGCTGTTTTGCTGCGCAGGGCTAACCGTAAGGCGAAATCTGGCATGTTTGGTAAGGTTGGACTCGGCAACTATTCTGGACTTCAGCGAAACAAGTCCCGTGAAAAAACACAGATCAGAGCCAAAGTTATAAGCATGCACAACATTCGTATGACCACTAGGTGGTGCTGTGACGAAACTCTGCATGCCCCCTCAGATCCTCACTGGCATCACAACTACCAAGTGTGGCGTCAATAGACATAAGATTGGCGAAGATACACACTAAAACCTGTTTTTTGGGCTCTACGTAAAATTTGTTGACGCGCTATACGAAAACGGAATGGTTTATCAAAATTCTTTTAATAACTTTTTGCCCTGAGTGTCTCTAGATGCTACATAACATTTTTCGTGGCAATTGGGCAAAAGCTCTAGGACAAGTTCGCAAAAGTAGGTTTTATGAATAAATCAAAATGGCGGAAAATTTTTCATGACGGAAAATGACGTCATAGGGTCCAATCGAATCGTCTTGAGCCAAGGAATGAGAGGATACAAGAATTTAGTGTCTAGGACTTACGGGTCAGAAGTTATAGGCAAATACATAAGTGCAAATTTGGACTGTTGGTGGCGCTAGCGGGTTAGAGATACAGACTTCAAATTTGCTGTGGAGACTTTTTGGACAGTCCTCTATCAGTGTGCCAAATTTCATAACTTTCCTACGTACGGTTCTATAGGCTGCCATAGACCGCAATGGCGGAGGAAGAAAAAGAAAAAGAAAAAGAAAAAGAAAAAGAAAAAGAAAACTAACAGAAACAATAGGGGTCTTCGCCCATTCTGGGCTTGACCCCTAAATATAGCTGCAAGCAGCAATACCGGGGTCAAGCCGAAAAGGGCCCAAAAGGATGTAAAATTGAGATTGGATAAGCAGACTGAAGAACCTAGTTAAACCAAGTTTAATTAGTGAAAAGAGCCCACCCCCGTGTCTCTACGGTGTTCCGATGCAGAGATATAGCTTTTGCAAAAACGGTTGATAAGGTATTCTCATTGGTTGCTAGGGAGTGAATTGGCAACCATCAGTGATTATAGTCAAAGCCATGAAAGGAATAATCCATGATGACTCATGGTTTTAGAAGTGTTGTTGCAGTAGTTTTAGGCAAAAAATGCGTTATTCTATCTCAAAACCAGTAGGTGGCGCAATGACAAAATTGTGCATGCAACCTCAGGTCATAACTGTGTTACATCTAGCTAGTTTTATGACTATACACTTTAGTTTAGTGAAGAAACAGTTGTATGACCATAGGGCTGGCTTGATATCAAAGGTTTTGCTCAATTATAGGGCCACCTAGTGGTGCAAGCATGATTTTTTTTTGTGTGGCCTCAAAATATGCTCATACATCAGGGTATCAAATATGGTAAAAAAATCTCTTTGCGTTACGAAGTTATAGCCATTTATGTGTAAAAACACAAAATTTAAAGGTAATTTTTCGTTTTTTGCAATTTTCAGCCATTTCTGATGAAAATTTTAATACAATGCCAATAGAACTTTTTGTTCAGAAGGTAATGCAATATTCTTCCTATGATGTTTTCGAGTCGATCAGAATTACGCTCGCGGAGATATTCGCGCGTGTTTTTTAAGTGCTATTTTGCCGCACAGGGTTAACCGTAAGGCCAATTCTGGCATGTTTGGTATCGTTGGACTCGGCAACAATTCAGGACTCCAAGGAAACAAGTCCCATGAAAATACGTCGATCACAGCCAAAGTTATAGGTGTGTAAAACATTCGTCTTACCACTAGGTGGCGCTGCGACGAAACTGGGCATGCGCTCTCAGTTCCTGACTGGCATCACAAGTACCAAGTGTCGTTTCAATAGGCTTAAGTTTGGCGAAGATACAGCCTCAAATCCGTTTTTTTGCACTCTACGTAAAATTTGTTGACGCGGTTTACGCAAACAGATTGGCGAATCGACATGAATTCCATAACTTTTTGCCGTGAGGGTCTGTAGATGCTACATACCGATTTTCGTGGAAATCGGGCAAAAGCTCTAGGACGAGTTCGCAAAAGTAGGTTTTACGAATAATTCAAAATGGCGGAAAAATTTTCATGACGGAAAATGACGTCATAGGGTCCAGTCGAATCGTCTTGAGCCAAGGAATCAGAGGAAACAAGAATTTCGTTTCTAGGACGTACGGGTCAGAAGTTATAAACAAAAACGTAAGTGCAACTTTAGACTGTTGGTGGCGCTAGAGGGTTGGAGTTAGAGACTCCAAATTTGCTGTGGGGACACTTTGGACTGTCCTTTATCAGTGTGCCAAATTTCATAACTTTCCTACGTACGGTTCTATGGGCTGCCATAGACCGCAATGGCGGAAGAAGAAGAAGAAGAAGAAGAAGAAGAATAATAATAAGAAAACTAACAAATACAATAGGGGTCTTCGCCCCTTCGGGGCTTGACCCCTAAATATAGCTGCAAGCAGCAATGCCGGGGTCAAGCCAAAAAGGGCACATAAGAAAGTAAAGTTGAATTCGGATGAGCAGTTTAAAGAACCTGGGAAAATCTCTTGATTTCAGACTAAATAATATAACAGTTATCAGCTAAAAAGCTGTGTTTTCATTCAGTGTCATCTCTCCCTCTCTTTCGTCGAGCATTGATAACTAGAACACTGACGTAAAAATGAGTGGTGCTTCTAGTGGCAATACTCAGCTCACAAAATGTTACAGTGGTGTTAATGAGTCAAAAGAGCCCACCCCCATGTCTCTGCGATGTTCTGATGCAGAGAAAAAGCTCTTGCAAAAACAGTTGATAACGTATTCTCATTGGTTGCTAGAGAGTAAATGGACATCCGCTAGTGATTATAGTCAAAGCCATGAAAGGAATAATCCATGATGACTCATGGTTTTAGATGTGTTGTTGCAGTAGTTTTAGGCAAAAAATGCGTTATTCTATCTCAAAACCAGTAGGTGGCGCAATGACAAAATTGTGCATGCAACCTCAGGTCATAACTGTGTTACATCTAGCTAGTTTTATGACTATACACTTTAGATTAGTGAAGAAACAGTTGTATGACCATAGGGTGGCTTGATTTCAAAGGTTTTGTTAAATTATAAGGCCAACTAGTGGTGCAACCATACAATTTTTTTTGTGTAGCCTCAGACTGTGGTCGTACATCAGCGTATCAAATATGGTGAAAAAATCTCTTTGCGTTACGAAGTTATAGCCATTTATGTGTAAAAACACAAAATTTAAAGGTAATTTTTCGTTTTTTGCAATTTTCAGCCATTTCTGATGAAAATTTTAATACAATGCCAATAGAACTTTTTGTTCAGAAGGTAATGCAATATTCTTCCTATGATGTTTTCGAGTCGATCAGAATTACGCTCGCGGAGATATTCGCGCGTGTTTTTTAAGTGCTATTTTGCCGCGCAGGGTTAACCGTAAGGCCAATTCTGGCATGTTTGGTATCTTTGGACTCGGCGACTATTCAGGACTCCAAGGAAACAAGTCCCATGAAAATACGTCGATCACAGCCAAAGTTATAGGTGTGTAAAACATTCGTCTTACCACTAGGTGGCGCTGCGACGAAACTGGGCATGCACTCTCAGTTCCTGACTGGCATCACAAGTACCAAGTGTCGTTTCAATAGTATTAAGTTTGGCGAAGATACAGCCTCAAAACCGTTTTTTTGCACTCTACGTAAAATTTGTTGACGCGGTTTACGCAAACAGATTGGCGAATCGACATGAATTCCATAACTTTTTGCCGTGAGAGTCTGTAGATGCTACATACCGATTTTCGTGGAAATCGGGCAAAAGCTCTAGGACGAGTTCGCAAAAGTAGGTTTTATGAATAATTCAAAATGGCGGAAAAATTTTCATGACGGAAAATTACGTCATAGGGTCCAGTCGAATCGTCTTGAGCCAAGGAATCAGAGGAAACAAGAATTTCGTTTCTAGGACGTACGGGTCAGAAGTTATAAACAAAAACGTAAGTGCAAATTTAGACTGTTGGTGGCGCTAGAGGGTTGGAGTTAGAGACTCCAAATTTGCTGTGGGGACACATTGGACTGTCCTTTATCAGTGTGCCAAATTTCATAACTTTCCTACGTACGGTTCTATGGGCTGCCATAGACCGCAATGGCGGAAGAAGAAGAAGAAGAAGAAGAATAATTATTATAATAATAATAAGAAAACTAACAAATACAATAGGGGTCTTCGCCCCTTCGGGGCTTGACCCCTAAATATAGCTGCAAGCAGCAATGCCGGGGTCAAGCCAAAAAGGGCACATAAGAAAGTAAAGTTGAATTCGGATGAACAGGTTAAAGAACCTGGGAAAATCTCTTGATTTCAGACTAAATAATATAACAGTTATCAGCAAAAAAGCTGTGTTTTCATTCAGTGTCATCTCTCCCTCTCTTCTCGAGGAGCATTGACAACTAGAACACTGAAGAAAATGTGAGTGGTGCTTGCAGTGGCAATTCTCAGCTCACAAAATGTTACAGTGGTGTTAATGAGTCAAAAAAGACCACCCCCATGTCTCTACGATGTTCTGATGCAGAGATATAGCTCTTGTAAAAAGGATTGATAAGGTATCCTTATTGGTTGCTAAGGAGTGAATTGGCATGCACCAATGATCTCCAAGCCATGAAAGGAATAATACATGATGAACCAAGATTTTAGATGTACTGTTGGAGTAGTTTTAGGCAAAAATACCATATTTCTATCTCAAAACCACTAGGTGGCGCAATGACAAAGTTGTGCATGCAACCTCAGTTCATAACTGTGTTACATCTAGCTAGTTTTATGACTATACACTTTAGTTTAGTGAAGAAATAGTTGTATGACCATAGGGCTTGCTTGATATGAAAGATTTTGTTCAATTATAGGGCCACCTAGTGGTTCAGGCATACCAATTTTTTTGTGTGACCTCAGACTCTGCTCATACATCAGCGTATCAAATCTGGTGAAAAAATCTCTTTTCGTTGCGAAGTTATAACCATTTATGTGTAAAAAACACAAAATCTAAAGGTAATTTTTCGTTTTTTGCAATTTTCGGCCATTTCTGATGAAAATTTTAATATAACGCCTATAGAACTTTTTGTTCAGAAGGTAATGCAATGTTCTTCCTATGGTGTTTTCGAGTCGATCGGAATAACGCTCGCGGAGATATTCGCGCATGTTTTTTAAGTGCTGTTTTACTGCGCAGGGCTAACCGTAAGGCGAAATCTGGCATGTTTGGTATCGTTGGACTCGGCGACTAATCAGGACTCCTAAAAATCAAGTCCCGTCAAAATACGTTGATCACAGCCAAAGTTATAGGTGTAAAAAACATCTGTCTGGCCACTAGGTGGCGCTGCGACGAAACTGTGCATGCACACTCAGTTCCTGACTGGCATCACAAGTACCAAGTGTCGTGTCAATAGGCCAAAGTTTGACGAAGATACAGCCTAAAATCTGTTTTTTTGCGCTCTACGTAAAATTTGTTGATGCGCTATACGACAACGGATTGGTTTATCGAAATTCTTTTGATAACTTTTTGCCGTGAGGGTCTGTAGATGCTACATACCGATTTTCGTTAAAATTGGGCAAAAGCTCTAGGACGAGTTCGCAAAAGTAGGTTTTACAAATAATTCAAAATGGCGGAAAAATTTCCATGACGGAAAATGACGTCATAGGGTCAAATCGAATCGTCTTGAGCCAAGGAATCAGAGGAAACAAGAATTTCGTTTCTAGGACTTACGGATCAGAAGTTATAAGCAAAAACATAAGTTCAAATTTGGACTGTTGGTGGCGCTAGCGGGTTAGAGATAGAGACTCCAAATTTGCTGTGGGGACACATTGGACTGTCCTTTATCAGTGTGCCAAATTTCATAACTTTCCTACGTACGGTTCTATGGGCTGCCATAGACCGCAATGGCGGAAGAAGAATAATAATAATAAAAAGAAAACTAACGGATACAATAGGGGTCTTCGCCCCTTCGGGGCTTGACCCCTAAATATAGCTGCAAGCAGCAATGCCGGGGTCAAGCCAAAAAGGGCACAGAAGAAAGTAAAGTTGAATTCGGATGAGCAGTTTAAAGAACCTAGGAAAATGTATTGATTTCAGACTAAATAATATAACAGTTATCAGCAAAAAAACTGGGTTTTCATTCAGTGTAATCTCTCCCTCTCTTCTCGAGGAGCATTGACAACTAGAACACTGAAGAAAATGTGAGTGGTGCTTGCAGTGGCAATACTCAGCTCACAAAATGTTACAGTGGTGTTAATGAGTCAAAAGAGACCACCCCCATGTCTCTACAATGTTCTGACGCAGAGATATAGCTCTTGCAAAAACGGTTGATAAGGTATCCTAATTGGTTGCTAAGGAGTTAATTGGCATGCACCAATGATCTCCAAGCCATGAAAGGAATAATACATGATGACCCAAGATTTTAGATGTACTGTTGGAGTAGTTTAAGGCAAAAATACCATATTTCTATCTCAAAACCACTAGGTGGCGCAATGACAAAGTTGTGCATGCAACCTCAGGTCACCACTGTGTTACATCTAGCTAGTTTTATGACTATACAATTTAGTTTAGTGAAGAAACAGTTGTATGACCATAGGGTGGCTTGATTTCAAAGGTTTTGTTCAATTTTAAGGCCAACTAGTGGTGCAAGCATAAAAATTTTTTTGTGTAGCCTCAGACTGTGGTCGTACATCAGCGTATCAAATATGGTGAAAAAATCTCTTTGCGTTACGAAGTTATAACCATTTATGTGTAAAAACTGAAAATTTAAAGGTAATTTTTCGTTTTTTGCAATTTTCGGCCATTTCTGATGAAAATTTTAATATAACGCCAATAGAACTTTTTGTTCAGAAGGTAATGCAATGTTCTTCCTATGGTGTTTTCGAGTCGATCAGAATTACGCTCGCGGAGATATTCGCGCGTGTTTTTTAAGTGCTGTTTTGCAGCGCAGGGCTAACCGTAAGGCGAAATCTGGCATCTTTGGTAACGTTGGACTCGGCAACATTTCTGGACTTCAGCGAAACAAGTCCCGTGAAAAAACACAGATCAGAGCCAAAGTTATAAGCATGTACAACATTCGTATGACCACTAGGTGGTGCTGTGACGAAAGTCTGCATGCCCCCTCAGATCCTCACTGGCATCACAACTACCAAGTTTGGCGTCAATAGACATAAGATTGGCGAAGATACACACTAAAACCTGTTTTTTGGGCTCTATGTAAAATTTGTTGACGCGTTATACGAAAACGGAATGGTTTATCAAAATTCTTTTAATAACTTTTTGCCCTGAGTGTCTCTAGATGCTACATACCGTTTTTCATGGCAATTGGGCAAAAGCTCTAGGACAAGTTCGCTAAAGTAGGTTTTATGAATAAATCAAAATGGCGAAAAATTTTTCATGACGGAAAATGACGTCATAGGGTCCAATCGAATCGTCTTGAGCCAAGGAATCAGAGGATACAAGAATTTAGTGTCTAGGACTTACGGGTCAGAAGTTATAAGCAAATACATAAGTGCAAATTTGGACTGTTGGTGGCGCTAGCGAGTTAGAGATACAGACTTCAAATTTGCTGTGGAGACTTTTTGGACAGTCCTCTATCATTGTGCCAAATTTCATAACTTTCCTATGTACGCTGCTATAGACTGCCATAGACCGCAATGGCGGAGGAAGAAAAAGAAAAAGAAAAAGAAAAAAAAGAAAAAGAAAAAGAAAAAGAAAACTAACAGATACAATAGGGGTCTTCGCCCATTCTGGGCTTGACCCCTAATAATAAAAAGAAAACTAACGGATACAATAGGGGTCTTCGCCCCTTCGGGGCTTGACCCCTAAATATAGCTGCAAGCAGCAATACCGGGGTCAAGCCGAAAAGGGCACTGAAGGGTGTAAAGTTGGGTTTGGATAAGAATACTGAAGAACCTAGGTAAACCTCATGATTTCAATGAAAAAAATGCAAAAGTAATCAACAAAAATAATCTATTTTCTTGTCTACTGCAATCGTCCTTCTGTTATTGACAATCATGGAACATTAGAGCACTGAAGGACATGTGAGTGATGTTTGCAGTGGCATAACATGGGTCACAACATGTTACAACAAGTTAAATCAGTCAAAAGAGACCATCCCCATGTCTCTACGATGTTCTGATGTAGAGAAAAAGCTCTTTTAAAAACGGTTGATAAGGTATTCTCATTGGTTGCTAGAGAGTAGATTGACATCCACCAGTGATTATAGTCCAAGCAATGAAATGAAGAATCCATGATGACTCATGGTTTTAGATGTGTTGTTGCAGTAGTTTTAGGCAAATATAGCTATTTTCTATCTCCAAACCACTAGGTCGCGCTATGACAGAATCGTGCATGCAACCTCGGGTCATATCTGCCTTACATCTAGCTAGTTTCATGACTATACACTTTAGTTCAGCAAAGAAATAGTTGTATGACCATAGGGCTTGCTTGATATGAAAGATTTTGTTCAATTATAGGGCCACCTAGTGGTTCAGGCATACCAATTTTTTTGTGTGGCCTCAGACTCTGCTCATACATCAGCGTATCAAATCTGGTGAAAAAATCTCTTTTCGTTACGAAGTTATAACCATTTATGTGTAAAAAACACAAAATGTAAAGGTAATTTTTTGTTTTTTGCAATTTTCGGCCATTTCTGGTGAAAATTTTAATATAACGCCAATAGAGTTTTTTGTTCAGAAGGTAATGCCATGTTCTTCCTATGGCATTTTCGAGTCGATCGGAATAACGCTCGCGGAGATATTCGCGCATGTTTTTTAAGTGCTATTTTGCCGCGCAGGGTTAACCGTAAGGCCAATTCTGGCATGTTTGGTATCGTTGGACTCGGCAACTATTCAGAACTCCAAAGAAACAAGTCCCGTGAAAATACGTCAATCGGAGCCAAAGTTATAGGCGTGTAAAGCATAAGTCTGACCACTAGGTGGCACTGTGACGAAACTCTGCATGCACTCGTAGTTCCTGACTGGCATCACAAGTACCAAGTATCGTGTCAATAGGCTTAAGTTTGCCGAAGATACAGCCTCAAATCCGTTTTTTGCGCTATACGTAAAATTTGTTGACGCGGTTTACAAAAACAAATTGACGAATTGACATGAATTCCATAACTTTTTGCCGTGAGGGTCTGTAGATGCTACATACCGATTTTCGTGGAAATCGGGCAAAAGCTCTAGGACGAGTTCGCAAAAGTAGGTTTTACGAATAAATCAAAATGGCGGAAAAATTTCCATGACGGAATATGACGTCATAGGGTCAAATCGAATCGCCTTGAGCCAAGGAATCAGAGGAAACAAGAATTTCGTTTCTAGGACTTACGGATCAGAAGTTATAAGCAAAAACATAAGTTCAACTTTGGACTGTTGGTGGCGCTAGCGGGTTAGAGATAGAGACTCCAAATTTGCTGTGGGGACACATTGGACTGTCCTTTATCAGTGTGCCAAATTTCATAACTTTCCTACGTACGGTTCTATGGGCTGCCATAGACCGCAATGGCGGAAGAAGAAGAATAACTAATAATAAATATAGCTGCAAGCAGCGATACCGGGGTCAAGCCAAACATGGCAAAAAATGATTCATACGTGATGACTGCCATGATTTAACATCTAAGTTTGCATTAGTTTTATGAAAAAAAGCAATTTATTCGTATCTTGAGACCACTAGGTGGCACTGTGCCGAAAGAATAGATGGTGCCTCAGGTCATGACTGTGATGACACATACCAAATTTAGTGTAAATACAATAAAGCGATACGGAGATATAGCCTTAAATGACTTGCCCACTAGGGGGCACTGACCAAAAAATAAATTGTGACTCAGGTCTTGATTGTGATGACACCCACCAAATTTGGTGTGAATACAATAAAGAGATGCAGAGATATAGCCTTAAATGACTTGACCACTAGGGGGCACTGACCAAAAAATAAATTGTGACTCAGGTCTTGATTGTGATGACACCCAGCAAATTTGGTGTAAATACGATAAAGAGATGCAGAGTTATAGCTTCAAATCTCTTGACCACTAGGGGGCACCTAAAAGTTTACAAGTTCTCCCAGAACATGTTGCTGAAGAACCACACCAAGTTTCATAACAATACGCAATTGCGTTTCTGAAATACTTGAACTTAAAGAAAAATTCAAAATGGCCGACACACAAAATGGCCGACCAAAAACCATTTGGTATCGTTTGACTCGGCATGCCTCATGAAATCTAACAAGACCAGTCTCATAATTTTACATTCAAATTTGCAGTAGTTATAAGCGAAAATAGACATTTTTTATATCTCGTGACCAGTAGGGGGCAGTGTGACGAAATGGTGCATGCACCCTCAGGTCATCACTGTTATGACATATACCAAGTATCATATTAATACACAAAAGTTTTGCGAAGATACAGGCTCAAACACATTTTGGCGTGCTCGCCCTCGCATTCTTTGATGCGTTATACGACAACGGATAGGTCTACCGAAAATCTTTTGATAACTTTTTGTCTAGAGTGTCTCTAGTTTATCCATACCAAAAATCAAGCCAATCACACGAGCGCTCTAGGAGGAGTTCGAAAAAGTAGGTGTTCAATATAATTCAAAATGGCCGACAGGAAGTAGGTTTGACTCAGACATATTTGGTACAGTCGGACTCAGCATGAGCCAAGAAATCAATAGATTGAAGTCTTATGTCATAGTGGCAATTTAATCAAATGATATAAAGATTTCAAAAAAATTTTTTACATATCCTGACCACTAGGTGGCGCCGTCCTATAGATTTATAGGTGCGCTCAGAACATGTCACTGATGAACCATGCCAAATTTCGTAGCGATACGCCATTTTGTTTGTGAAATACTGAACTTAATGAGAAAATTCAAAATGGCCGACACCCAAAATGGCCGACCGAAAACCGTTTGTTATCGTTTGACTCGGCATGCCTCAAGGAATCTAACAAAACCACCTTCATGATTTTAGACTCAAGTTTGAAGTAGTTATAAGCAAAAATAAGCATTTTTCGAATCTCGTGACCACTAGGTGGCGCTGAGACGAAACGTTGCAGGCACCCTCAGGTCATGACTGTAATGACATATACCAAGTTTCGTGTCGATACACAAAAGTTTTGCGAAGATACGGCCTCACGTCCGTTTTGGCGTGCTCGCCGCCTTATATGTTGTCACTGTATACGAGAACACATTGGTCTATCAAAAAGCTTTTGATAACTTTTTGTCTGGGGTGTCTCTAGATGCTACATACCAAATGACATGCAAATCAGACAAACGCTCTAGGAGGAGTTCGAAAAAGTAGGTTTTACGGAAAATTCAAAATGGCGGAAAGATGTGCATGACACAAATGACATCAATGTGTGCAATTGAATCATCATGAGCCAAGGATTCAGAGGAAACAAGAATTTATTGTCTAGGACTCACGGGTCAGAAGTTATGAGCATGAACATAAGTGGATTTTTGGACTGTTGGTGGCGCTAGAGGGTTTGAGTTAGACACACCAATGTTGCTATAGTAACTTCTAAGACTGTCCTCTACATGTGTGCCAAATTACATAACTTTCCTACGTACGGTTCTATGGGCTGCCATTGACTTCAATGGCGGAAGAACTAGGATGAATAATAATAAGAAAACTAACAATAACAATAGGTGTCTACGCCACTTCGTGGCTTGACCCCTAATAATAATTATTATTATAAGAAAACTAACGGATACAATAGGGGTCTTCGCCCCTTCGGGGCTTGACCCCTAAATATAGCTGCAAGCAGCAATCACCGGGGTCAAGCCAAAAAGGGCACAGCAGAAAGTAAAGTTGACTTCGGATGAGCAGTTTAAAGAGCCTAGGAAAATCTCTTGATTTCAGACAAAACAATATAACAGTTATCAGCAAAAAAGCTGTGTTCTCATTTAGTGAAATCTCTCCCTCTCTTTCGAGGAGCATTGATAACTAGAACACTGAAGTAAAAATGAGTGGTGCTTGCAGTGGCAATACTCAGCTCACAAAATGTTACAGTGGTGTTAATGAGTCAAAAGAGCCCACCCCCGTGTCTCTACGATGCTCTGACGCAGAGATATAGCTCTTGCAAAAACGGTTGATAAGGTATTCTCATTGGTTGCTAGGGAGTGAATTGGCAACCACCAGTGATTATAGTCAAAGCCATGAAAGGAATAATCCATGATGACTCATGGTTTTAGATGTGTTGTTGCAGTAGTTTTAGGCAAAAAATGCCATATTTCTATCTCAAAACCAGTAGGTGGCGCAATGACAAAATTGTGCATGCAACCTCAGGTCATAACTGTGTTACATCTAGTTGGTTTTATGGCTATACACTTTAGTTTAGTGAAGAAACAGTTGTATGACCATAGGGCTGGCTTGATATCACAGATTTTGTTCAATTATAACGCCAGCTAGTGGTGCAAGCATACATTTTTTATGTGTGGCCTCAGACTGTGGTCGTACATCAGCGTATCAAATATGGTGAAAAAATATTTTTTCGTTGCGAAGTTATAACCATTAATGTGTAAAAACACAACATTTAAAGGTAATTTTTCGTTTTTTGCCATTTTCGGCCATTTCTGCTGAAAATTTTAATATAACGCCAATAGAACTTTTTGTTCAGAAGGTAATGCGATATTCTTCCTATGGTGTTTTCGAGTCGACCGGAATAACGCTCGCGGAGATATTTGCGCGTGTTTTTTAAGTGCTGTTTTGCTGCGCAGGGATAACCGTAAGGCAAAATCTGGCATGTTTGGTATCGTTGGACTCTGCAACTATTCAGGACTTCAAAAAATCAAGTCCCGTGAAAATACGTTTATAGCAGCCAAAGTTATAAGCATGTATAACATTCGTCTGACCATTAGGTGGCGCAGTGACGAAACTCTGCATGCCCCCCTAGATCCTGACTGGCATCAAAACTACCAAATGTCGCGTCAATAGACATAATATTGGAGAAGATACACACTAAAACCTGTTTTTTTTTGGGCTCTACGTAAAATTTGTTGACGCGTTATACGAAAACGGAATGATTTATCAAAATTCTTTTAATAACTTTTTGCCGTGAGGGTCTCTAGATGCTACATACGGATTTTCGTGGCAATCGGTCAAACGCTCTAGGACGAGTTTGCAAAAGTAGGTTTTACGAATAAATAAAAATGGCGGAAAAGTTTTCATGACGGAAAATGACGTCATAGGGTCCAATCGAATCGTCTTGAGCTAAGGAATCAGACGATACAAGAATTTAGTGTCTAGGACTTACGGGTCAGAAGTTATAAGCAAATACATAAGTGCAAATTTGGACTGTTGGTGGCGCTAGCGGGTTAGAGATACAGACTTCAAATTTGCTGTGGAGACTTTTTGGACAGTCCTCTATCAGTGTGCCAAATTTCATAACTTTCCTATGTACGCTGCTATAGGCTGCCATAGACCGCAATGGCGGAGGAAGAAAAAGAAATATAGCTGCAAGCAGTGATACCGGGGTCAAGCCAAACATGGCAAAAAATGATTCATACGTGATGACTGCCGTGATTTAACATCTAAGTTTGCATTAGTTTTATGAAAAAAGCAATTTATTCGTATCTTGAGACCACTAGGTGGCACTGTGCCGAAAGAATAGATGGTGCCTCAGGTCATGACTGTGATGACACAAACCAAATTTAGTGTAAATACAATAAAGCGATACGGAGATATAGCCTTAAATGACTTGACCACTAGGGGGCACTGACCAAAAAATAAATTGTGACTCAGGTCTTGATTGTGATGACACCCACCAAATTTGGTGTGAATACAATAAAGAGATGCAGAGATATAGCCTTAAATGAATTGACCACTAGGGGGCACTGACCAAAAAATAAATTGTGACTCAGGTCTTGATTGTGATGACACCCACCAAATTTGGTGTAAATACGATAAAGAGATGCAGAGATATAGCTTCAAATCTCTTGACCACTAGGGGGCACCGAAAAGTTTACAAGTCCTCCCAGAACATGTTGCTGATGAACCATACCAAGTTTCATAACAATACGCAATTGCGTTTCTGAAATACTTAAACTTAAAGAAATATTCAAAATGGGCGACACACAAAATGGCCGACCAAAAACCATTTGGTATCGTTTGACTCGGCATGCCTCATGAAATCTAACAAGACCAGTCTCATAATTTTACATTCAAATTTGCAGTAGTTATAAGCAAAAATAGACATTTTTTATATATCGTGACCAGTAGGGGGCAGTGTGGCGAAATGGTGCATGCACCCTCAGGTCATCACTGTTATGACATTTACCAAGTCTCATATTAATACGCATAAGTTTTGCGAAGATACAGGCTCAAACACATTTTGGCGTGCTCGCTCTCGCATTCTTTGATGCGTTATACGACAACGGATAGGTCTACTGAAAATCTTTTGATAACTTTTTGTATAGAGTGTCTATAGACGATGCATACCAAAAATCAAGCCAATCACACGAGCGCTCTAGAAGGAGTTCGAAAAAGTAGCTGTTCAATATAATTCAAAATGGCCGACAGGAAGTAGGTTTGACTCAGACATATTTGGTACAGTCGGACTCAGCATGAGCCAAGGAATCAATAGAGTGAAGTCTTATGTCATAGTGGCAATTTAATCAAATGATATAAAGATTTTAAAAAATTGTTTTACATATCCTGACCACTAGGTGGCGCCGTCCTAAAGATTTATAGGTGCGCTCAGAACATGTCACTGATGAACCATGCCAAATTTCGTAGCGATACGCCATTCTGTTTGTGAAATACTGAACTTAATGAGAAAATTCAAAATGGCCGACACCCAAAATGGCCGACCGAAAACCGTTTGGTATCGTTTGACTCGGCATGCCTCAAGGAATCTAACAAGACCACCTTCATGATTTTAGACTCAAGTTTGAAGTAGTTATAAGCGAAAATAAGCATTTTTCGAATCTCGTAACCACTAGGTGGCGCTGTGACGAAACATTGCAGGCACCCTCAGGTCATGACTGTTATGACATATACCAAGTTTCGTGTCGATACAATAAAGTTTTGCGAAGATAAGGCCTCACGTCCGTTTTGGCGTGCTCGCCGCCATATATTTTGTCAATTTATATGAGAACGCATTGGTCTATCAAAAAGCTTTTGATAAATTTTTGTCTTGGCTGTCTCTAGATGCTACATACCAAAGGACATGCAAATCGGACAAACGGTCTAGGAGGAGTTCGAAAAAGTAGGTTTTTCAAAAAATTCAAAATGGCGGAAAGATGTGCATGACACAAATGACATCAATGTGTGCATTTGAATCATCATGAGCCAAGGATTCAGAGGAAACAAGAATTTAGTTTCTAGGACTCATGGGTCAGAAGTTATGAGCATGAAATTAAGTGGATTTTTGGACTGTTGGTGGCGCTAGAGGGTTTGAGTCAGACACACCAATGTTGCTATAGTAACTTTCGAGACTGTCCTCTACATGTGTGCCAAAATTCATAACTTTCCTATGTACGGTTCTATGGGCTGCCATTGACTTTCGGCGGAAGAACGAGTAAGAAAAAAATAAATAATAATAAATATAGCTGCAAGCAGCGATTACCGGGGTTCAAGCGATTTGGGACATTAAGACCTTTAGGGCATGGCTGTGTAGATTTGCTGCATTGTACAAAATAAATGATGAAAAATAAGATACCAGACACACATGTTCTAAGTATCAACAAAAAAGTGCTATCAATCAGTGAAATGTCTCCCTCTCTTCTCACGGAACATTGACAAATGGAACAATGAAGGAAATATTTGTGGTGCTTGCATTGGCAAAACTAGGGTCACAAAATGTTAAAATAGTGTTAATGAGTCAAAAGAGCTGAACCCCATGTCTCTACGATGTTCTGATACAGAGATACAGCTCTCGCTAAATGGTTGCTAGGGTATTCACATTGGTTGCTAGGGAGTGACTTGTAATCCACCAATGATTATACTCAAAGTCATGAAAGGAATAATCCATGATGACTCATGATTTTAAATGTAGGGTAACAGTATTTTTAAGTGAAAATAACAAATTACCACTAGGTGGCGCTATGACAAACTTGTGCATGGAATCTCAGGTCATGACTGTGTTACATCTAGCTAGTATCATGACTATACACTTTAGTTTAGTGAAAAAACAGTTGTATGACCATTGGGCTTGCTCAATGTCAAAGGTTTTGTTCAATTATGAGGCCAACTAGTGGTGCAGGCATACAATTTTTTTTGTATTGCCTCAAACTGTGCTCAGACATCAGCGTATCAAATCTGGTGAAAAAATGTCATTTCGTTGCAGAGTTATAACCATTTATGTGTAAAAAACACAAAATTTTGAGGTAATTTTTCGTTTTTGCAATTTTCGGCCATTTCTGATGGAAATTTTAACATAATGCCAATAGAACTTTTTGTTCAGAAGGTAATACAATGTTCTTCCTATGGTCGTTTCGAGTCGATCGGAATATCCCTCGCGGAGTTATTCGCGCGTGTTTTTTAAGCGTTATTTTCCTGTGCAGAGCCAACCGTAAAGCAAAACCTGCCATGCTTGGTATCGTTGGACTCGGCAACAATTCAGGACTCCAAGGAAAAAAGTCGCATGAAAATACGTTGAACTCAGCCTAAGTTATAAGCATTATTCGATTCGTCTGACCACTAGGTGGCGCTGTGACGAAACGAAGCATGCCACCTCAGACCATGACTCTCATCACAAGTACCAATTGTCGTGTTGATACTCCATTCCTGTCCCCAGTTATAGCCTATAATGTTTTAGTGCCTGCCCACAATTTAGATGTTTGGGCGTGGCATGTTGACCGTGAGTCGAAAGTTCAACTTTTTTTTAATAATTATTGATATTCAAACTCCAAGGAACATTTTAGCACTGGAATGATTCCGATCGGGCGAAAAACCTAGGACTAGTTCGTTTTTATTTTTTTCAACAAAATTGAAAATAGCGGAAATTTTTTCATGACGGAAATAAAATCGGAGATATACATTTTGTTCGTCTTGATGCAAGGAATCCAGGGATATGAGACACTTGACATTTGGAAAATAATTGTGGGAGTTATGAGCCTAAACGTGTTTGCCATCGCTGTAGCGCCCCCCATAGGCCGATTGGGTTCATACTCTGTCAAGTTTGCGCACGAATGAGACCTATCATTTGGCCAAGTCTCAAGTCTCTAGGCCTTACGGTTTGGTCTGCACGATCCGTTTTATGGCAGAAAAATAATAAATATCCTAACAAAAACAAACGGTAATATAGCTGCTAGCAGCGATTACCGGGGTTCAAGCCATTTAGATCACAAGACGTTTAAGGACATGGCCATATAGATATTCTGCATTGTATATTGTACACACACACGTTTATCTGAGAAAGGAGAAACAAGACTGTTAAAGAACAAGACTTAATATTGACATGGTTACACACTCATTTGGTATGTTTTTTTATATAAAAAACTAAAAATATATAATTCTTACTGCAAATGTCGTGTAAGTGCCTCCAAAATTATGTTCACGTTTCACAGCTTTCATAAAATGACATGAGTGTTAAAACTGATAACTCAGAACAATTGAAGTGGTAGTCTTTAACTAAATGTGATTTTAATATTATAACAGTAAAATCATGAAGTTAAAAGTGCAGTGTGTACATTTTAGCGGCGTCTAGTGGTGAGGTCACGAATTGCAACCAATGGCTTAGTCCACTGCTCACCCCTCGCTTTTGAAACACATAGAGAAGCTACGGTAGCCGCCACCAGACAAACATGTCATCGTCGTAGACAACTTAGTAAAAAAAATGTCCGTTAGGGGCTTCTGTAGAAAAATGGCGCCACAAAATGGTGACTTCCATGTAAGGGGACACTCGGTGTATGTAGATAAAAAAGGTCTCGTTCTAAGGTAATAAACACATACCGGTTCATAATGAAAGGTCTTTATATACCCCTGATAATATAGTTTTTTATATCATTTTGCATTTCTGTCAAGAGATCCTTCTAAAATTTACACACTGCACCTTTAAATGTGAACAGATTTCTATTAATAGTAAACTTAGTTAAAGAGTAATCATCATCTGTGTTTTCTGTGAGTGCAAATGTCAGCCAGTGATTGATCCTCTTCTACCATCTAGTGGACATAACGGAAAATTGCACCTAAAAACCACAATAAGGAATTTGAGTATATTGCCTGATCTCAATAATACATTGTATGCTTTGTCATAAGCTTTAGGGGCCGTTCGTCAGAGCCGTTTTCAAAATGACTGTGTGATAGCTATACTTCTGCAAAGTTGTTTTTGTATTTGATATATATATATATATATATATTTATACAGTGTAGAGAAAATTGTACTGCACTGGCTTTACTGTTGTTGAGTGTAAGAACTGAAACAATTTAATAAAACATAACCAGATACTTTATCTGAATGGTGGATGATGTTATTAAATCGTGTCAATAACAAATATCATTTCATTTAGCAGATTCATGTTCATGTCCTTTAATCGAGTTCCATGAAGGCTTTCTGTTTTAATTAGGTAAATAAAGTGAGGTATGCAAGTTATTAAACCGTATATATTTTTATGGACAAAAGGAACATATACACAAACATGCTCTGCACATTTTGTATGTTTCTCTCATCTGAAACAGTCATTTTAGTTCATAGAGATATATTCTGTAGGTCTTACTAAATGGTTGCTTGTTTAAATCTTTTAGACTATTTTTTTTATTAACAAACGTAATTGTTCTTATAGAACATATATATTCTTTGACATAAATATTATGTGCAAACATACAAGTATTTCAGATGACAGCTTCTGTCATATTATAGTAGGCCTAAACATAACAAATCCAGATGTGTTGTTTATATCAAATGGAGTTAATAACAAATATGATGTCATTAAGCAAATGTCAGTCAGATTTGCTATTAAGCACTTATTTGTGTTCACACATGTGCTGTGCTAGAGTAAGTTTTCAGTAAATCATTTACATTTAAAACAACCAATTGTATCATTACATTACAATTTCATTGCAATAATTCTATAAACAATTATTAAAAACTTTATAAGACACATCATGACATGTTTATGTCATGGAAAATAGATTAGAATACTAAAGCTACTGATAACCAAATATATATTCTCTTTATGTATGATTATTAGTTATTATTTCTAATGTTGGCCTGTTCTTTAAGGATCCACATATTTACAGCAATCTTTTTCATACCTTTAGGATTTGAAGAATTCTAAGACAACATTTGAAGCTTTATAACTTTATTGGGTTGTTTCCCACAGGTTTAAATTGATGCATGACTAGCCATTAGTTTTGTATTGACATTAAAAAGTCAATTCTAAGCAATCCAGTTGAGGAAGGAGGTTAAAATGTACTAGATTTTAAAAACTGTTTTTAAAAATAAGTGGATAAAAAGTAACTGAAGTTGGAAAGGTAGTATATGGAACATCATACTAGAAATGATTTTTAAGAAATTGGGTGGTTTGGAATTTTTTTTGCGATTCAATTTTGATATAAACAAGGTTCCCATAAAACTGTCAGGTTTCCATAAACAGGTTTGTTTATCATGGATGCTCATATATAAACATAACTTTTCTCCACATAGATCTGTTATTTGGAATAACAAGAATATTCTATACAAAAACAAATCCTTATTTTATAGAAATTGGTATGATAATAATATAATATTAGTGAGGCAGTTTTTTAAAGATGATGGTCACCTCTTTAATTATTGTGAAATTCCTCAATCACTATAAGATTCCAGTAACTGCTAAGGAATTTGCAGTTGTATTTGATGTCATACCTAGTGGACTTATTCAACTCTTTCAAGGTTATACATCTTATGATTGTAACTCCTTACATAATGCTCAGTTTTTTTTAATAACTTATAAGAACACTATGTAGAAATGAATATTTGCCTAGATGTAAACCATACTGGAACTCCTTATATAGTCAACTTGTATGGAAAGAGGTTTGGGGTTTATTAAATATATACTGTCTCACGAATAAGGTTAAAGAAATTATGTCACGACCGGGAACATGAGATCAGGAAGTAGGACGCATGTGCAGAGTTCGAGATGAATAAATAACATTTAATAATAACCAAGAAACAAAACACTAGAATCAAACAACAGGCAGGTAAATAAACACAGGAACACTAAAACGTAGAACACAGGAACAGACAGGGAATCAGCGACAATCATCCGGCAAGTGAACATACAACAGGCAGGGGTATATATACAAACAGACTAACGATACACAGGTGTGATGAGGCAGGTAATTAATTAACAAGAGTCCAGGTGACGACAATCGGAACAGACACAAAACATGACACGGATTCCACCATGACAAATTACTTATAAATTGGTTCATTTAATGTATCCAGTTAAACAAGTAGTCTCCAGATTCTTAAGAGATATGGAGGTTACTTGTATTTGCAATTTGGAAGTAGAATCCATAAAACATTTATTTTATCAACGTATATTTACTCAATCTTTTTGGATTGATGTGGAATGCTTGATATTTAAACTCACAAAATAATAATTCGGTTATCTGGTAAGGATATATTTTTGTATTATAAAAGTAAATGTGTGGAGAAAGACTTGTTAATCAACTTATTGATTATATATGGAAAATTTCACATCCATAAACAAAAATGGGCAAATAATAAACCCAATAGCATTTTATTTAGAACGGAATTAAGAAATTATTTTGAAACTGTTAAAAGTCAAAAAAAGCAAAGCAAATATATAACATTTTTGAAACCTTTTGTTTTATTGAATTATTGTAGAATATCCCCATGTTATTGTTAATTTATTTTTTTATTTTTATTTTATTTGATCCATTGTTATGTTAAATGTTAAATAAGCACATTGTAATCCTCTTGTATGTATGCAATGTTCTTGTTCTTGAAATGAATAATGAAATAAGCTAAATAGTACTAAAGCTCTACATATTTTTTTATTTAACTCTTTCCCCGCCATTGACGAGATATCTCGTCAATTAAGAGAAAACGCTTCCCCGCCAATGACGAGATCCGTCTTTCTGCAATACCGCTATTATCCACCAGGTGGCGCCCTTCCGCAACTTTTTAAAACCGGAAGTATTGCCCTATGCCAAGCTGCTGCATGTCCGTGTCTGTTTTAAAGATCGCTCTGAATGGGATCTCTATGAAAAGTCCGTCAAAAAAATGAAATTGTCTCTGCTTTTTGCTCAAAATATGTTGTTTTTGCAAAAACCTACCCATATTCAAAAGCTGATTGCAAAAGAACCACTAAAGGTAAGATGAAACGTTTTTTTCTGTTTGAAAGCAGAGGGTCTGTTCTTTCATTTGGTATATTGTATGTTTATATATTTAAAGAAGAACATTTTCTGGAAGGCAATAAACTTTGGTGAAAATCATGAAAAACGCTGGCGCTGGCTGGCAACTTTTTTTAAAAACGCTGGCGGTGAAAGAGTTAACCACTGGCTATGCCCATACATAACTGATCCAGATGTGTTGTTTATATCCAATGGAGTTAATAACAAATATGATGTCATTAAGCAAATGTCAGTCAGATTTGCTATTAAGCACTTATTTGTGTTCACACATGTGCTGTGCTTGAGTAAGTTTTCAGTAAATCATTTACATTTAAAACAACCAATTATATCATAACATTACAATTTCATTGCAATAATTCTATAAACAATTATTAAAAACTTTATAAGACACATCATGACATGTTTATGTCATGGAAAATAGATTAAAATACTAAAGCTACTGATAACCAAATATATATTCTCTTTATGTGTGATTATTAGTAATTATTTCTAATGTTGGCCTGTTCTTTAAGGATCCACATATTTACAGCAATCTTTTTCATACCTTTAGGATTTGAAGAATTCTAAGACAACATTTGAAGCTTTATAACTTTATTGGGTTGTTTCCCACAGGTTTAAATTGATGCATGACTAGCCATTAGTTATTTAAAAACATTTAGGTACTTTTTACAAACAAACCTTTTAAAAAACATTACTGGTGTACATCTTAAGACAAAACTATGGCCCTGATATATTTAAAGATAGGCCATTGTAAGCTATTTTCAAGTAAGACAACTAAAACATAAACCTAAATTTTAGTCTGTAACTACACTTAAACCAATGGTCAGTAACATTAATCTCTAAGACTAGTCTTAAAAGTTAGTCATACATTTTTGTCTTCATGACTGAACATAACTGCTTTAAGTATCATGTGAAAAAATATTTAAATTATTTAAATTATATTTAAATCCAAATAGTAAGACTGATTAGCCCTAACTAACTACTAGTTCTTCAGACTAGTCCTTAAAACACAGTTTTAACTTAATTATTCAACCAGCCCTAGTCTTGGAAAGACATATATTGTCTGATCTTAATAAAACTAATAATATTTTGTCATAAGGTTCACATTACTAGTTAATTGGTTAGATATACTTAGTCTGGCCCATTTTGAAAATGTCACATTTCAAAATGCTTGAATTGATAACCTCAAGTCTTTTAGTTTTAATGAGGTAAATGACTGCAGATCATTGAATCTTATAATAATTTTCATGCAGATGCAAACCCATGGACAAAAGAAACATAACAGCAGTTACAAATGAAATAACGAATACAGGTTAGAAATGGTTCCCACATCATAAGATGATGATGAGACATCATATCAAATCTAGGAATACAACGGCAAAAGTTTATTTTATGTTTCATATTGATATTTGCCCAGATAGTACAGCAAATTCACAAAATTGTTTTTCATATAAACATAAACATCTAGAGCAGTACTTTCAACTTACTGAAACACAGTGGTTTCTCCAGACCCAATGCTCAGCACATTTTGTATGATTCCCTCATCTGACACAATCAGTTCAGTTCATACAAATCTCTACTGATGATTAAAGTGGATTTGTTTAAAATAGAAGACTTTTGTATATGTGCAGAGCAGTGGGCTTCCAGGAATACTTTTGAAAACCACTGATCTAGGGGACAGTTAACGTTACACCCATTGTTCTAGATGCAAATATTTCCGGAATGATGAGCCAAAAATCCTCACAGACACTTGAGAACATAAGACAAAAAAGCCCATCAGTTTAGTTGTAATCGCTGGACTCGTACATGGTTAATGCTGGCTGGCTGTTGGTCGGCATGTTTTCTAAGATATGTAATTATCCTAATAGACCCTTATAAGAATCTGAAAGCAGATGTTATGTGCAAAATAGTAGGTGAGACAAATATTTATGTGTCGTATACATATGCAATAGTCATCGTTTTTGTTCTTAGGTTATTGCGCCACCTAGTGAACAATCTCTGCAATTTTTTTGCATGTGAACTCAGTCTAGGTCTATACATATGTGTACCAAGTTTCGTGTTGATATCTTATTCCTATCATAAATGATAGGCATTTAAGTATTTGTGGCACCGCCTCTTCGTACTTTTGACCGTGGTGTTGCGACGACAAGTGCAAAGTTCAACTTTTTTTTGATAATTATTGATATTCAATGTCTAAGGAATATTCCAGCACTGGATTGGTTCAGATTGGTCAAAAAACCTAGGACTAGTTCGCAAAAGTAGGTTTAAAAGAAAATGATGAATATCTAACAAACGATTCTACTGAGACAGTTGCTTCTTGAGGGAAAGTTGTTCATTGTAAGTACCTCTATTAAATGATATGAGGATCTTGTGGATATCTAAAACACTACATAATACACAATAATTTAAACACTAAAAAAACGTGATAGCGCCCCCCGGAGGCCGAATTTTTTCTTACTCTGCACAGACCTTCATGGCCAAGAGACAAACAGGCCCACCGCGTTTCGTTTCGATCGGCCTTCGTTAACCCTGTCTAATAGCTGCTTTTTCTTGATTGGCCGATGGCGGCCATGTTTCTTGAGCCATGCAAAATTCCTTTTAGACATTAATAGTACCCTAGACCAAGAGCAACTGTGCCAAATTTCAAGTTGATCGGTCCCACACTTTTGTAGCTACAGCCCTTCAAAGGTTGAGGTGGTGTTATAACGCCAACTAGTGGTCAAGCGGCGCAATTATTTGAACGTGAGCCAAGAATAGTCCCCTGTATATATACACCAAATTTGGTGTCGATACCTCTTTCTAATCCAAAGTTATAGCCATTTAAGACCTAGAGGCTCCGCCCATAGGGGGCGTTTGGGCGTGGCTTTACGACGGTGAGTCGAAAGTTCAACTTTTTTTTGATAACTTTTGATATTCACGCTCCAAGGAATATTACAGCACTGGAATGGTTCCGATCGGTCGAAAAACCTAGGACTAGTTCGTTTTTATTTTTTTCGACAAAATCGAAAATAGCGAAAAAAAATTCTAGGCGCAAATAAAATCGGAGATATACGTTTTGTTCGTCTTGACGCAAGGATTCCAGTGATATAAGACACTTGATATTTGGACAAGATTTCTGGGAGTTATGAGCATAAACGTGATTTCCGTCGTTATAGCGCCACCTATAGGCCAATCGGGTTGATACTCTGTCAACCTCTCCCCAAATTGGGTCCTACCATTTGGCCAAGTTTCAAGTCTCTAGGCCTTACGGTTTGGTCTGCACATTCCGTTTTACGGCAGAATAATAATAATAAAAATCTTAACAATTACAATAGGGTTTCAGCGCTTCGCGCTTGAACCCCTAAATATAGCTGCAAGCAGCGATTAGCGGGGTTCAAGCTATTTGGGATCACAAGACGTTTAAGGACATGGCCAAATAGATATTCTGCATTGTATATTATACACATACACGTTTACCTGAGAAAGGAGAAACAAGACTGTTAAAGAACAAGACTTAATATTGACATGGTTACACACTCATTTTGTATGTAGTTTTTTTTAAATAAAAAACATAAAAATATAATTCTTACTGCAAATGTCGTGTAAGTGCCTCCAAAATTATGTTCACGTTTCACAGCTATCATAAAGTGACATGAGTGATAAAACTGACAACTCAGAACAATTGAAGTGGTAGTCTTTCACTAAATTTGATTTTAATATTATAACAGTAAAATCATGAAGTTAAAGGTGCAGTGTGTACATTTTAGTGGCATCTAGTGGTGAGGTCACAAATTGCAACCAATGGCTTAGTCCACTACTCACCCCTCGCTTTTGAAACACATAGAGAAGCTACGGTAGCCGCAACCAGACAAACATGTCATCGTCGGAGACAACTTAGTAAAAATTTTGTCCGTTAGGGGCTTCTGTAGAAAAATGGCGCCAGAAAATGTTGACTTCCATGTAAGTGGACCTTGGTGTATGTAGATAAAAAGGTCTCGTTCTAAGCTAATAAACACATACCGGTTCATTATGAAAGGTCTTTATACACCCCTGATAATATAGTTTTGTATATCATTTTGCATTTCTGTCAAGAGATCCTTCTAAAAATTACACACTGCACCTTTAAATGTGAACAGATTTCTATTAATAGTAGAATTAGTTAAAGAGTAATCATCTTCTGTGTTTTCTGTGAGTTCAAATGTCAGCCAGTGATTGATCCTCTTCTGCCATCTAGTGGACATAATGGAAAATTGCACCTAAAAACCACAATAAGGACAAATTGAGTATATTGCCTGATCTCAATAATACATTGTATGCTTTGTCATAAACTTTAGGGGCCGTTCGTCAGGGACATTTTCAAAATGACTGTGTGATAGCTATACTTTTTCAAAGTTGTTTTTGTATTTGATATATATAAATATATATAAATTAATTTATACAGTGTAGAGAAAATTGTACTGCACTGGCTTTAATGTTGTTGAGTGTAAGAACTGAAACATTTAATAAAACAACCAGATACGTTATCTGAATGGTGGATGGTGTTATTAAATCGTGTCAATAACAAATATCATTTCATTTAGCAGATTCATGTTCATGTCCTTTAATCGAGTACCATGAAGGCTTTCTGTTTTAATTAGGTAAATAAAGTGAGGTATGCAAGTTATTAAACCGTATATATTTTTATGGACAAAAGGAACATATACACAAACATGCTCTGCACATTTTGTATGTTTCTCTCATCTGAAACAGTCATTTTAGTTCATAGAGATCTATTCTGTAGGTCTTACTAAATGTTTGCTTGTTTAAATGTATTAGACTATTTTTTAACAAAAGTAATTGTTTTTATAGAACATATATATATTCTTTGACATAGATATTATGTGCAAACGTACAAGTATTTTAGATGACAGCCTCTGTCATATTATAGTAGGCCTAAAAATAGCACTAAAGCTCTGCATATTTTTATATTTAACCACTGGCTATGCCCAGATTACTAGTTCATTAGTTAGAAATACTTAGTCTGGCCCATTTTGAAAATGCCACATTTCAAAATGCTTGAATTGATTACCTCAAGTCTTTTAGTTTTAATGAGGCAAATGACTGCAAATCATTGAATCTTATAATAATTTTCGTGCAGATGCAACCCATGGACAAAAGGAACATAACAGCATCTAAAAATTAAATAACGAATACAGGTTACAAATGGTGCCCACATCACTATGTGACATCACATCAAATCTTTGAATACAAAAGTTTTTTTTATGTTTCATATTGATATTTGCCCAGAAATGTACAGCAAATTCACAAAATTGCTTTTCATATAAACATAAACATCTAGAGCAGTACTTTCAACTCAGTGAACCACAGTGGTTTCTCGAGACCAATGCTCGGCACATTTTGTATGATTCTCTCATCTGACACAATCAGTTCAGTTCATACAAATCTCTACTGATGATTAAAGTGGATTTGTTTAAAATAGAAGACTTTTGTATATGTGCAGAGCAGTGGGCATCCAGGACTAGTTTTGAGAACCACTGATCTAGGGGACAGTTAACGTAACACCCGTTGTTCTAGATGCAAATATTTCCGGAATGATGAGCCAAAAATCCTCACAGACAATTGAGAACATAATACAAACAGGCCCATCAGTTTAGTTGTAATCGCAGACCATTACGCTGGACTCGTACATGCTTAATGCTGGCTGGCTGTTGGTCGGCATGTTTTCTAAGATATGTAATTATCCTAATAGACCCTTATAAGAATCTGAAAGCAGATGTTATGTGCAAAATAACAAGTAGGTCAGACAAATATTTATGTGTTGTATACATATGCTATAGTCATCGTTCTTTGTTCTTTGGTTATAGCGCCACCTGGTGGACAACCTCTGAAATTTTTTGCATGTTACCTCGGCCTAGGACTATACATATGTGTACCAAATTTCGTGTTGATATCTCATTCCTATCATAAATGATAGCCATTTAAGTATTTGTGGCACCGCCTCTTCGTACTTTTGACCATGGTGTTGCGACCACGAGTGCAAAGTTCAACTTTTTTTGATAATTATTGATATTCAGTGTCTAAGGAATATTCTAGCACTTGATTGGTTCAGATCGGTCAAAAAACCTAGGACTAGTTCGCAAAAGTAGGTTTATAAGAAAATTATGAATATCTAACAAACGATTCGACTGAGACAAGTGCTTCTTGAGGGAAAGTTGTTCATTATAAGTACCTCTATTAAATGATATGAAGATCCTGTTGATATCTGAAACACTGCATAATACACAATCACTTAAACACTGAAAAAACGTGATAGCGCCTCCCGGAGGCCGAATTTTTTCTTACTCTGCACAGACCTTCATGGCCAAGAGACAAACAGGCCCAACGCGTTTCGTTTTGATCGGCCTCCGTTAACCCTGTCTAATACCTGCTTTTTCTTGATTGGCCGATGGCGGCCATGTTTTTTGAGCTACGCGAAATTCCTTTTAGACATAGATAGTACCCTAGACCAGGAGCACCGGTGCCAAAGGTCAAGTTGATCGGTCGCATATTTCTATAGTTACAGACCTTCAAAGTTGAGGTGGTGTTATAGCGCCAACTAGTGGTCAAGCGGCGCAATTTTTTGCAGGTGACACCAGAATAGTCCCCTGTATATGTGTACCAAATTTGGTGTCGATACCTCTTTCCAATCCCAAGTTATAGCTATTTAAGTCCAAGAGGCTCCGCCCATTGGGGGCGTTTGGGCGTGGCTTTACGACGGTGAGTCGAAAGTTCAAATTTTTTTTGATAACTTTTGATATTCACACTCCAAGGAATATTACAGCACTGGAACGGTTCCGATCGGACAAAAAACCTAGGACTAGTTCGTTTTTATTTTTTTCGACAAAATCGAAAATAGCGAAAAAAATTTCATGACGGAAATGAAATCGGAGATATACGTTTTGTTTGTCTTGACGCAAGGATTCCAGTGATATAAGACACTTGACATTTGGACAAGATTTGTGGGAGTTATGATCATCAACGCGTTTGTTATCGCTATAGCGCCACCTATAGGCCAATCGGGTTGATACTCTATCAACCTCTCCCCAAATTGGGTCCTACCATTTGACCAAGTTTCAAGTCTCTAGGCCTTACGGTTTGGTCTGCACGTTCCGTTTTACGGCAAAATAATAATAATAAATAAAAATCTTAACAATTACAATAGGGTTTCAGCCCTACGGGCTTGAACCCCTAAATATAGCTGCAAGCAGCGATTACCGGGGTTCAAGCGATTTGGGACATTAAGACCTTTAAGGGCATGGCTGTGTAGATGATGAATAAATAATAAATGATGAGAAATAAGATACCAGACACACGTGTTCAAAGTTATCAGCAAAAAAGTGCTATCATTCAGTGAAATGTCTCCCTCTCTTCTCACAGAACATTGACAAATGGAACACTGAAGGAAATGTTTGTGGTGCTTGCATTGGCAAAACTCGGGTCCCAAAAATTTAAAATACTGTTTATGAGTCAAAAGAGCTGAACCCCATGTCTCTACGATGTTCTGATACAGAGATACAGCTCTCGCTAAATGGTTGCTAGGGTATTCACATTGGTTGCTAGGGAGTGACTTGCACCAATGATTATACTCAAAGTCATGAAAGGAATAATCCATGATGACTCATGATTTTAAATGCAAGGTTACAGTATTTTTAAGTGAAAAGAACAAATTACCACTAGGTGGCGCTATGACAAACTCGTGCATGGAATCTCAGGTCATGACTGTGTTACATCTAGCTAGTATCATGGCTCTACAGTTTAGTTTAGTGAAAAAACAGTTGTATGACCATTGGGCTTGCTCAATGTCAAAGGTTTTGTTCAATTTTGAGGCCAACTAGTGGTGCAGGCATACAATTTTTTTTGTAATTTTTCGTTTTTTGCAATTTTCGGACATTTCTGATGGAAATTTTAACATAATGCCAATAGAACTTTTTGTTCAGAAGGTAATACAATGTTCTTCCTATGGTCGTTTCGAGTCGATCGGAATAACCCTCGCGGAGTTATTCGCGCGTGTTTTTTAAGCGCTATTTTCCTGTGCAGAACCAACCGTAAAGCAAAACCTGGCATGCTTGGTATCGTTGGACTCGGCAACAATTCAGGACTCCAAGGAAAAAAGTCGCATGAAAATAAGTTGAACTCAGCCTAAGTTATAAGCATTATTCGATTCGTCTGACCACTAGGTGGCGCTGTGACGAAACGAAGCATGCCACCTCAGACCATGACTCTCATCACAAGTACCAAGTGTCGTGTTGATAGTTCATTCCTGTCCCCAGTTATAGCCAATAATGTTCTAGTGCCTGCCCACAATTTAGACGTTTGGGCGTGGCATTTTGACCGTGAGTCGAAAGTTCAACCTTTTTTTAATAATTATTGATATTCGAACTCCAAGGAACATTTTAGCACTGAAACGATTCCGATCGAGCGAAAAACCTAGGACTAGTTCGTTTTTATTTTTTTCGACAAAATCGAAAATAGCGGAAAATTTTTCATGACGGAAATAAAATCGGAGATATACGTTTTTTTTGTCTTGATGCAAGGATTCCAGCAATATAAGAAACTTGACATTTGTATAAGAATTGTGGGAGTTATGACCATAAATGCGTTTGCCATCGTTATAGCGCCACCTATAGGCCGATTGGGGTCATACTCTGTCAAGTTTGCGCACGAATGAGACCTATCATTTGGAAAAGTCTCAAGTTTCTAGGCCTTACCGTTTGGTCTGCACATTCCGTTTTATGGCAGAATAATAATAAAAAATCCTAACAAAAACAAATGGTATTAAAGCTGCAAGCAGCATTTACCGGGTTTCGAGCATTAAAGCACGTCAGAGACGTCAGACGTCGTCGACCAGGCTGATGCACCACATCGTATGCAGAAAAACGAAAGAGATGGTCAGAAACGGTTCATACAGACTATGTATGCTTACACACAGGTGCACCTATAGGACAAATATGTCACGTCCTTAATGTTAAGTCATTCAGATAATTTGTTAACGAGAATTAGTTTTCAGATTTATACCGTAACATACAATTCAGAAATGGCCGTGTTTAGTTGAACTACAAGGCCATTGAGTCGTGGTATGGTGCAATGGTGTAAACAGACTGCAGACGTGCACATAAGGCACACACACAGCAGCGCAGCAAACCGCAAGGACCTACAGTGAACAGCAAACACAGCTAGAAAGATAATGCTTGACTTATTTAATGTCCTCCTTAATTGTGTTCTGATAACTCCAGGACTAAGCATAAGGCAAAAACTTGCCATGTTTGGTATCGTTGGACTCTGCAACAATTCAGGACTCCTGTGAAAAAAGTCTCATGAAAATACGGTGACTGCAGCCAAAGATTTAGGTTTCTAAAATATGCTTCCGACCACTAGGTGTTGGTGCAACAAAACTGCAGGCACCCTCAGGTCCTGACTGCCATCAGAATTACCAATTACTGTGTCATTACGCATACGTTTGGCGACGATACAACCTTAAATACATTAGCTATCAGCAAAAAAACAGCTCTCATTCAGTGAAATTTCTCTGCTCTCTACTCACTTTTAAGTGAAAATAACAAATAACCACAGGGTGGCGCTACGACAAAATTGTGCATGCAACGTCAGGTCATGACTTTGTTACATCTAGCTAGTATCATGGCTGAACACTTTAGTTTAGTGAAAAAAAACAGTTGTAAGACCATTGGGCTCGCTCAATGTCAAAGGTTTTGTTCAATTATGAGGCCAACGAGTGGTGCAGGCATATTATTTTTTGGGTATTGCCTCAGACTCTGCTCAGCCATCAGCGTATCAAATCTGGTGAAAAAATGTCATTTCGTTGCGGAGGTATAACCATTTATGTGTAAAAAACACAAAATTTTGAGGTAATTTTTCGTTTTTGCAATTTTCTGCCATTTCTGATAGAAATTTTAACATAACGCCTATAGACTTTTTTGTTCAGAAGGTAATGCAATGTTCTTCCTATGGTCGTTTAAAGTCGATCAGAATAATCCTCGCAGAGTTATTCGCGCATGTTTTGTAAGTGCTATTTTTGCTGTGCAGAACTAACCGTAAGGCGAAACCTGGCATGCTTGGTATCGTAGGACTCGGAAACAATTCAGGATGCTAAAAAATAACTCCCATGAAAATCTCTTGACCACAGATAAAGTTATAGGCGTGAAAGTTGCAACCATTGCATAATCACAGTATTTAGTGCTATTTTCCCCGTTATAGCGCCATCTAGTGTCCAATCGGCGAGCTTTTTATATCACGACCTTAGACCGATGGCCTACACATATGATTCAAGCCCCATGATGATATCTCAAACGCCTCTCGAGTTATGGCCGTTTAAATGTTTTAAGCTCCGCCCAGTTCGGTTTTTGGCCACTCCTTGCGTGTTTGAATACAAATTTCAACTTTTTTTCGATAATTATTCATATTCCCACTCCACAGAATCAATCAGCTTTCGTTAGGTTCAAATCGGATGAAAAACCTTGGACTAGTTCGCAAAAGTAGGTTTGAACGTTATCGCCAATAACTAACGAACCGTTTGATTGACAGCAACGCTTCAAGAGGCAAAGTTTTTCGTCATGAACCGATCTATCATATGATGTCATGTTTGTGTGTGTATGTCAAACGTCACGTGATACAGGCACCGAAATACGGTATTACGCCCCCTAGTGGCCAAATGACACCATAATTCTTACAGACCTTCTGGAGCAGTACACGAACAAGCACAGTGAGTGTCATTCCGATTGACCTTCGTTAACCCTGTCAAATCAGCCCTCACACTTCATTGGCCGTTAACGGCCATGTTTTTGCAGATACGCCAATGTCCTTCTAGACCCTCATGGTACATTGCACAAAGACACACCATACCAAATATGAAGTGTATCGGGCTTACGGTTGTGTAGTGATAGCCATTTTCGACCTCAAGCTTATTATAGCGCCACCTAGTGGCCAAAATCCGCGTATTTTTTCCTGTGACCCCGGAGTGAGCTGATACACATGTGTACCAAACCGCGTTAAGATATCTCTAACCGTTCACGAGTTATAGCCATTTTCTTGGAGATAGTCTACTTCCGGTATTGAATTTTGGCGCCCCTTAGTGACACTGAAGCGAAATTTCAAATTCTGTTCGATAATTATTTACCTACTCACTCCACAGATTTCTCCTGCGTTGGAACGATTCCGATCGGGCGAAAAACCTAGGACTAGTTCATTTTGGCTTGAAATGCATATTATGCAAATTAGCGAAAAAATTTGCATACCGGAAATGAAATCGGAGATATACATTTTTTAAGTTTGGAGCCAGGGATTACAATGATACCAAACACTTGAGTGTAGGATGTCCGGTTTAGGAGTTATGAGCCCCAACGCGTCAGGCATTGCTATAGCGCCACCTATGGGCCGATTTGGCTGATTCAATGTGTCTGAGTAGCCTGCTAATATACAACCAGTTGACCAAGTGGCAAGTTTCTACGACTTACGGTTTGTGCTGGGCGACGCGTTTTATGGCGGAAAAATAATAATAATAAATATAGCTGCAAGCAGCAATTGCCGGGTTTCGAGCTTTAAGGCAACGTCAAAAACCTCACACGTCGCTTACCAGGTGGAACAGTTACACCCGAACACAGCCACAATGAATGATAGACCACCTCGCTCCAGAAAAATGAAAGAGATGGTCAAAAAAAGATCATACAGACTATGTATGCTTACACACAGGTGCACCTACAAGACAAACATGTGATGTCCTTAATGTGACGTTATGAGGATAATTTGTTAACTAGAATTAGTTTTTCAGATTTATAATGTAACATACAATTCAGAAATGGCCGTGTTTAGTTGAACTACAAGGCCATTGAGTCGTGGTATGGTGCAATGGTGCAAACAGACTGCACACGTGTACATAAGACACAAACACAGCAGCGCAGCAGACCGCAAGGACCTACAGTGAACAGTAACCCCAGGACTAAGCATAAGGCAAAACTGGGCATGTTTGGTATCGTTGGACTCTACAACAATTCAGGACTCCTGTGAAAAAAGTCCCATGAAAATACGGTGACTGCAGCCAAAGTTGTAGGCGTGTAAAATATGCTTCCGAAACTGAAGGCTCCCTCAGGTCCTGACTGCCATCAGAATTACCAAGTACCATGTTATTATGCATACGTTTGGTGAAGATTCAACCTTAAATACATTAGTTATCAGCAAAAAACGGCTCTCATTCAGTGAAATCTCTCCATATAACCATTTATGTGTAAAAAACGACAAATTTTGAGGTAATTTTTCGTTTTTTGCAATTTTCGGCCATTTCTGATGGAAATTTTAACATAACGCCAATAGACTTTTTTGTTCAGAAGGTAATGCAATGTTCTTCCTGTGGTCGTTTCGAGACGATCGGAATAACCCTCGCGGAGTTATTCGCGCGTGTTTTTTAAGCGCTATTTTCCTGTGCAGAACTAACTGTAAGGCGAAATCTGGCATGCTTGGTATCGTAGGACTCGGAAACAATTCAGGATGCTAAAAAACTAACTCCCATGAAAATCTCTTGACCACAGATAAAGTTATAGGCGTGAAAGTTGCAACCATTGCATAATCACAGTATTTAATGCTATTTTCCCCGTTATAGCGCCATCTAGTGTCCAATCGGGGAGCTTTTTATATCACGACCTTAGACCGATGGCCTACACATATGATTCAAGCCCCATGATGATATCTCAAACGCCTCTCGAGTTATGGCCGTTTAAATGTTTTAAGCTCCACCCAGTTCGGTTTTTGGCCACTCCTTGCGTGTTTGAATACAAATTTCAACTTTTTTTCGATAATTATTCATATTCCCACTCCACAGAATCAATCAGCTTTCGTTAGGTTCAGATCGGATGAAAAACCTGGGACTAGTTCGCAAAAGTAGGTTTGAACGTTATCGCCAATAACTAACGAACCGTTTGATTGACAGCAACGCTTCAAGAGGCAAAGTTTTTCGTCATGAACCGATCTATCATATGATGTCATGTTTGTGTGTGTATGTCAAACGTCACGTGATACAGGCACCGAAATACGGTATTACGCCCCCTAGTGGCCAAATGACACCATAATTCTTACAGACCTTCTGGAGCAGTACACGAACAAGCACAGTGAATGTCGTTCCGATCGACCTTCGTTAACCCTGTCAAATCAGCCCTCACACTTCATTGGCCGATGACGGCCATGTTTTAGCAGATACGCCAATGTCCTTCTAGACCCTCATGGTACATTGCACAAAGACACACCATACCAAATATGAAGTGTATCGGGCTTACGGTTGTGTAGTGATAGCCATTTTCGACCTCAAGCTTATTATAGCGCCACCTAGTGGCCAAAATCCGCGTATTTTTTCATGTGACCCGGGAGTGAGCTGATACACATGTGTACCAAACCGCGTTAAGATATCTCTAACCGTTCACGAGTTATAGCCATTTTCCTGGAGATAGTCTACTTCCGGGATTGAATTTTGGCGCCCCTTAGTGACACTGAAGCGAAATTACACATTCTGTTCGATAATTATTCACCTACTCACTCCACAGATTTCTCCTGCATTGGAACGATTCCGATCGGGCGAAAAACCTAGGACTAGTTCATTTTGGCTTGAAATGCATATTATGCAAATTAGCGAAAAAATTTGCATACCGGAAATGAAATCGGAGATATACATTTTTTAAGTTTGGAGCCAGGGATTACAATGATACCAAACACTTGAGTGTAGGATGTCCGGTTTAGGAGTTATGAGCCCCAACGCGTCGGGCATTGCTATAGCGCCACCTATGGGCCGATTTGGCTGATTCACTGTATCTGAGTAGCCTGCTAATATACAACCAGTTGACCAAGTGGCAAGTTTCTACGACTTACGGTTTGTGCTGGGCGACGCGTTTTATGGCGGAAAAATAATAATAATAATAATAATAATAATAAATATAGCTGCAAGCAGCAATTGCCGGGTTTCGAGCTTTAAGGCAACGTCAAAAACCTCACACGTCGCTTACCAGGCGGAGCAGTTACACCCGAACACAGCCACAATGAATGATAGACCACCTCGCTCCAGAAAAATGAAAGAGATGGTCAAAAAAAGATCATAAAGACTATGTATGCTTACACACAGGTGCACCTATAAGACAAACATGTGATGTCCTTAATGTGACGTTATGAGGATAATTTGTTAACTAGAATTAGTTGTTCAGATTTATAACGTAACATACAATTCAGAAATGGCCGTGTTTAGTTGAACTACAAGGCCATTGAGTCGCGGTAGGGTGCAATGGTGCAAACAGACTGCACACGTGTACATAAGACACAAACACAGCAGCGCAGCAGACCGCAAGGACCTACAGTGAACAGTAACCCCAGGACTAAGCATAAGGCAAAACTGGGCATGTTTGGTATCGTTGGACTCTACAACAATTCAGGACTCCTGTGAAAAAAGTCCCATAAAAATATGGTGACTGCAGCCAAAGTTGTAGGCGTGTAAAATATGCTTCCGAAACTGAAGGCTCCCTCAGGTCCTGACTGCCATCAGAATTACCAAGTACCATGTCATTATGCATACGTTTGGTGAAGATACAACCTTAAATACATTAGTTATCAGCAAAAAAAACGGCTCTCATTCAGTGAAATCTCTCCATATAACCATTTATGTGTAAAAAACGACAAATTTTGAGGTAATTTTTCGTTTTTTGCAATTTTCGGCCATTTCTATTGGAAATTTTAACATAACGCCAATAGACTTTTTTGTTCAGAAGGTAACGCAATGTTCTTCCTATGGTCGTTTCGAGTCGATCGGAATAACCCTCGCGGAGTTATTCGCGTGTGTTTTTTAAGCGCTATTTTCCTGTGCAGAACTAACTGTAAGGCGAAATCTGGCATGCTTGGTATCGTAGGACTCGGAAACAATTCAGGATGCTAAAAAACTAACTCCCATGAAAATCTCTTGACCACAGATAAAGTTATAGGCGTGAAAGTTGCAACCATTGCATAATCACAGTATTTAGTGCTATTTTCCCCGTTATAGCGCCATCTAGTGTCCAATCGGGGAGCTTTTTATATCACGACCTTAGACCGATGGCCTACACATATGATTCAAGCCCCATGATGATATCTCAAACGCCTCTCGAGTTATGGCCGTTTAAATGTTTTAAGCTCCGCCCAGTTCGGTTTTTGGCCACTCCTTGCGTGTTTGAATACAAATTTCAACTTTTTTTCGATAATTATTCATATTCCCACTCCACAGAATCAATCAGCTTTCGTTAGGTTCAGATCGGATGAAAAACCTGGGACTAGTTCGCAAAAGTAGGTTTGAACGTTATCGCCAATAACTAACGAACCGTTTGATTGACAGCAACGCTTCAAGAGGCAAAGTTTTTCGTCATGAACCGATCTATCATATGATGTCATGTTTGTGTGTGTATGTCAAACGTCACGTGATACAGGCACCGAAATACGGTATTACGCCCCCTAGTGGCCAAATGACACCATAATTCTTACAGACCTTCTGGAGCAGTACACGAACAAGCACAGTGAATGTCGTTCCGATCGACCTTCGTTAACCCTGTCAAATCAGCCCTCACACTTCATTGGCCGATGACGGCCATGTTTTAGCAGATACGCCAATGTCCTTCTAGACCCTCATGGTACATTGCACAAAGACACACCATACCAAATATGAAGTGTATCGGGCTTACGGTTGTGTAGTGATAGCCATTTTCGACCTCAAGCTTATTATAGCGCCACCTAGTGGCCAAAATCCGCGTATTTTTTCATGTGACCCGGGAGTGAGCTGATACACATGTGTACCAAACCGCGTTAAGATATCTCTAACCGTTCACGAGTTATAGCCATTTTCCTGGAGATAGTCTACTTCCGGGATTGAATTTAGGCGCCCCTTAGTGACACTGAAGCGAAATTACACATTCTGTTCGATAATTATTCACCTACTCACTCCACAGATTTCTCCTGCGTTGGAACGATTCCGATCGGGCGAAAAACCTAGGACTAGTTCATTTTGGCTTGAAATGCATATTATGCAAATTAGCGAAAAAATTTGCATACCGGAAATGAAATCGGAGATATACATTTTTTAAGTTTGGAGCCAGGGATTACAATGATACCAAACACTTGAGTGTAGGATGTCCGGTTTAGGAGTTATGAGCCCCAACGCGTCGGGCATTGCTATAGCGCCACCTATGGGCCGATTTGGCTGATTCACTGTATCTGAGTAGCCTGCTAATATACAACCAGTTGACCAAGTGGCAAGTTTCTACGACTTACGGTTTGTGCTGGGCGACGCGTTTTATGGCGGAAAAATAATAATAATAATAATAATAATAATAAAACAGACAAATACAATAGGTTTTCAGCACTTCGTGCTCGAAACCCTAATAATAATAATAAAACAGACAAATACAATAGGTTTTCAGCACTTCGTGCTCGAAACCCTAATAATAATAATAATAAAACAGACAAATACAATAGGTTTTCAGCACTTCGTGCTCGAAACCCTAAATATAGCTGCAAGCAGCGATTACCGGGGTTCAAGCGATTTGGGACATTAAGACCATTAAGGGCATGGCTGTGTAGATTTGCTGCATTGTACAAAATAAATGATGAAAAATAAGATACCAGACACACGTGTTCAAAGTTATTAGCAAAAATTGCTATCGTTCAGTGAAATGTCTCCCTCTCTTCTCACGGAACATTGACAAATAGAACACTGAAGGAAATGTTTGTGGTGCTTGCAATGGCAAAACTCGGGTCACAAAATGTTAAAATAGGGTTAATGAGTCAAAAGAGCCGAACCCCACGTCTCTACGATGTTCTGATACAGAGATACAGCTTGCTAAATGGTTGCTAGGGTATTCTCATTGGTTGCTAGGGAGTGACTTGCAATCCATCAATGATTATACTCAAAGCCATGAAAGGAATAATCCATGATGACTCATGATTTTAAATGTAAGGTTACGGTATTTTTAAGTGAAAATAACAAATTACCACTAGGTGGCGCTATGACAAACTCGTGCATGGAATCTCAGGTCATGACTGTGTTACATCTAGCTAGTATCATGGCTGTACACTTTAGTTTATTGAAAAAAAGAGTTGTTTGACCATAGGGTTTGCTCAATGTCATAGGTTTTGTTAAATTATGAGGCCAACTAGTGGTGCAGGCATACCATTTTTTTTTGTATTGCCTCAGACTGTGCTCAGACATCAGCGTATCAAATCTGGTGAAAAAATATCATTTCGTTGCGGAGTTATAACCATTTATGTGTAAAAACACAAAATTTTGAGGTAATTTTTCGTTTTTTGCAATTTTCGGCCATTTCTGATGAAAATTTTAACATAACGCCAATAGAACTTTTTGTTCAGAAGGTAATACAATGTTCTTCCTATGGTCGTTTCGAGTCGATCGGAATAACCCTCGCGGAGTTATTCGCGCGTGTTTTTTAAGCGCTATTTTCCTGTGCAGAACCAACCGTAAAGCAAAACCTGGCATGCTTGGTATCGTTGGACTCGGCAACAATTCAGGACTCCAAAGAAAAAAGTTGCATGAAAATATGTTAAACTCAGCCTAAGTTATAAGCGTTTAAATGATTCGTCTGACCACTAGGTGGCGCTGTGACGAAACGACGCATGCCACCTCAGGCCATGACTGTCATCACAAGTACCAAGTGTCGTGTTAATACTTCATTCCTGTCCGCAGTTATATCCAATAAATCCCTAGTGGCTGCGCACACTTCAGACGTTTGGGCGTGGCATGTCGACCGTGAGTCGAAAGTTCAACTTTTTTTCAATAATTATTGATATTCGAACTCCAAGGAACATTTTAGCACCGAAACGATTCCAATCGGGCGAAAAACCTAGGACTAGTTCGTTTTTATTTTTTTCGACAAAATCAAAAATAGCGGAAAATTTTTAATGACGGAAATGAAATCGGAGATATACATTTTGTTCGTCTTGACGCAAGGAATCCAGGAATATAAGACACTTGACATTTGGACAAGAATTGTCGAAGTTATGAGCATCAACGCGTTTGCCATCGCTGTAGCGCCCCCCATAGGCCGATTGGGATGACACTCTGTCATCTTCGCGCACGAATGAGACCTACCATTTGGCCAAGTCTCAAGTCTCTAGGCCTTACGGTTTGGTCTGCACGATCCGTTTTACGGCAGAAGAAAAATAATAAAAATAATAATAATAATAATAATAATAATAAAAAATATAGCTGCAAGCAGCGATTACCGGGGTTCAAGCGATTTGGGACATTAAGACCATTAAGGGCATGGCTGTGTAGATTTGCTGCATTGTACAAAATAAATGATGAAAAATAAGATACCAGACACACGTGTTCAAAGTTATTAGCAAAAATTGCTATCGTTCAGTGAAATGTCTCCCTCTCTTCTCACGAACATTGACAAATAGAACACTGAAGGAAATGTTTGTGGTGCTTGCAATGGCAAAACTCGGGTCACAAAATGTTAAAATAGGGTTAATGAGTCAAAAGAGCCGAACCCCACGTCTCTACGATGTTCTGATACAGAGATACAGCTTGCTAAATGGTTGCTAGGGTATTCTCATTGGTTGCTAGGGAGTGACTTGCAATCCATCAATGATTATACTCAAAGCCATGAAAGGAATAATCCATGATGACTCATGATTTTAAATGTAAGGTTACAGTATTTTTAAGTGAAAATAACAAATTACTACTAGGTGGCGCTATGACAAACTCGTGCATGGAATCTCAGGTCATGACTGTGTTACATCTAGCTAGTATCATGGCTGTACACTTTAGTTTATTGAAAAAACAGTTGTTTGACCATAGGGTTTGCTCAATGTCATAGGTTTTGTTAAATTATGAGGCCAACTAGTGGTGCAGGCATACCATTTTTTTTTGTATTGCCTCAGACTGTGCTCAGACATCAGCGTATCAAATCTGGTGAAAAAATATCATTTCGTTGCGGAGTTATAACCATTTATGTGTAAAAACACAAAATTTTGAGGTAATTTTTCGTTTTTTGCAATTTTCGGCCATTTCTGATGAAAATTTTAACATAACGCCAATAGAACTTTTTGTTCAGAAGATAATACAATGTTCTTCCTATGGTCGTTTCGAGTCGATCGGAATAACCCTCGCGGAGTTATTCGCGCGTGTTTTTTAAGCGCTATTTTCCTGTGCAGAACCAACCGTAAAGCAAAACCTGGCATGCTTGGTATCGTTGGACTCGGCAACAATTCAGGACTCCAAAGAAAAAAGTTGCATGAAAATACATTAAACTCAGCCTAAGTTATAAGCGTTTAAATGATTCGTCTGACCACTAGGTGGCGCTGTGACGAAACGACGCATGCCACCTCAGGCCATGACTGTCATCACAAGTACCAAGTGTCGTGTTAATACTTCATTCCTGTCCGCAGTTATATCCAATAAATCCCTAGTGGCTGCGCACACTTCAGACGTTTGGGCGTGGCATGTCGACCGTGAGTCGAAAGTTCAACTTTTTTTCAATAATTATTGATAATCGAACTCCAAGGAACATTTTAGCACCGAAACGATTCCGATCGAGCGAAAAACCTAGGACTAGTTCGTTTTTATTTTTTTCGACAAAATCAAAAATAGCGGAAAATTTTTAATGACGGAAATGAAATCGGAGATATACATTTTGTTCGACTTGACGCAAGGAATCCAGGAATATAAGACACTTGACATTTGAACAAGAATTGTCGAAGTTATGAGCATCAACGCGTTTGCCATCGCTGTAGCGCCCCCCATAGGCCGATTGGGATGACACTCTGTCATCTTCGCGCACGAATGAGACCTACCATTTGGCCAAGTCTCAAGTCTCTAGGCCTTACGGTTTGGTCTGCACGATCCGTTTTACGGCAGAAGAAAAATAATAAAAATAATAATAATAATAATAATAATAAAAATCAGTACAAATACAATAGGGTTTCAGCCCTTCGGGCTTGAACCCCTAAATATAGCTGCAAGCAGCGATTAGCGGGGTTCAAGCTATTTGGGATCACAAGACGTTTAAGGACATGGCCATATAGATATTCTGCATTGTATATTATACACATACACGTTTACCTGAGAAAGGAGAAACAAGACCGTTAAAGAACAAGACTTAATACTGACATGGTTACACACTCATTTTGTATGTAGTTTTTTTTTATAAAAAACATAAAAATATAATTCTTACTGCAAATGTCGTGTAAGTGCCTCCAAAATTATGTTCACGTTTCACAGCTATCATAAAGTGACATGAGTGATAAAACTGACAACTCAGAACAATTGAAGTGGTAGTCTTTCACTAAATTTGATTTTAATAATATAGCTGCAAGCAGCGATTACCGGGGTTCAAGCGATTTGGGACATTAAGACCATTAAGGGCATGGCTGTGTAGATTTGCTGCATTGTACAAAATAAATGATGAAAAATAAGATACCAGACACACGTGTTCAAAGTTATTAGCAAAAATTGCTATCGTTCAGTGAAATGTCTCGCTCTCTTCTCACGGAACATTGACAAATAGAACACTGAAGGAAATGTTTGTGGTGCTTGCAATGGCAAAACTCGGGTCACAAAATGTTAAAATAGGGTTAATGAGTCAAAAGAGCCGAACCCCACGTCTCTACGATGTTCTGATACAGAGATACAGCTTGCTAAATGGTTGCTAGGGTATTCTCATTGGTTGCTAGGGAGTGACTTGCAATCCATTAATGATTATACTCAAAGCCATGAAAGGAATAATCCATGATGACTCATGATTTTAAATGTAAGGTTACAGTATTTTTAAGTGAAAATAACAAATTACCACTAGGTGGCGCTATGACAAACTCGTGCATGGAATCTCAGGTCATGACTGTGTTACATCTAGCTAGTATCATGGCTGTACACTTTAGTTTATTGAAAAAAGAGTTGTTTGACCATAGGGTTTGCTCAATGTCATAGGTTTTGTTAAATTATGAGGCCAACTAGTGGTGCAGGCATACCATTTTTTTTGTATTGCCTCAGACTGTGCTCAGACATCAGCGTATCAAATCTGGTGAAAAAATATAATTTCGTTGCGGAGTTATAACCATTTATGTGTAAAAACACAAAATTTTGAGGTAATTTTTCGTTTTTTGCAATTTTCGGCCATTTCTGATGAAAATTTTAACATAACGCCAATAGAACTTTTTGTTCAGAAGGTAATACAATGTTCTTCCTATGGTCGTTTCGAGTCGATCGGAATAACCCTCGCAGAGTTATTCGCGCGTGTTTTTTAAGCGCTATTTTCCTGTGCAGAACCAACCGTAAAGCAAAACCTGGCATGCTTGGTATCGTTGGACTCGGCAACAATTCAGGACTCCAAAGAAAAAAGTTGCATGAAAATATGTTAAACTCAGCCTAAGTTATAAGCGTTTAAATGATTCGTCTGACCACTAGGTGGCGCTGTGACGAAACGACGCATGCCACCTCAGGCCATGACTGTCATCACAAGTACCAAGTGTCGTGTTAATACTTCATTCCTGTCCGCAGTTATATCCAATAAATCCCTAGTGGCTGCGCACACTTCAGACGTTTGGGCGTGGCATGTCGACCGTGAGTCGAAAGTTCAACTTTTTTACAATAATTATTGATATTCGAACTCCAAGGAACATTTTAGCACCGAAACGATTCCGATCGAGCGAAAAACCTAGGACTAGTTCGTTTTTATTTTTTTCGACAAAATCAAAAATAGCGGAAAATTTTTAATGACGGAAATGAAATCGGAGATATACATTTTGTTCGTCTTGACGCAAGGAATCCAGGAATATAAGACACTTGACATTTGGACAAGAATTGTCGAAGTTATGAGCATCAACGCGTTTGCCATCGCTGTAGCGCCCCCCATAGGCCGATTGGGATGACACTCTGTCATCTTCGCGCACGAATGAGACCTACCATTTGGCCAAGTCTCAAGTCTCTAGGCCTTACGGTTTGGTCTGCACGATCCGTTTTACGGCAGAAGAAAAATAATAAAAAATATAGCTGCAAGCAGCGATTACCGGGGTTCAAGCGATTTGGGACATTAAGACCTTTAAGGGCATGGCTGTGTAGATTTGCTGCAATGTACAAAATAAATGATAAAAAATAAGAAACCAGACACACGTGTTCAAAGTTATCAGCAAAAAAGTGCTATCCTTCAGTGAAAATTCTCCCTCTCTTCTCACGGAACATTGACAAATAGAACACTGAAGGAAATGTTTGTGGTGCTTGCATTGGCAAAACTCGGGTCACAAAATGTTAAAATAGGGTTAATGAGTCAAAAGAGCCAAACCCCACGTCTCTACGATGTTATGATACAGAGATACAGCTCTTGCTAAATAGTTGCTAGGGTATTCTCATTGGTTGCTAGGGAGTGACTTGCAATCCATCAATGATTATACTCAAAGCCATGAAAGGAATAATCCATGATGACTCATGATTTTAAATGTAAGGTTACAGTATTTTTAAGTGAAAATAACAAATTACCACTAGGTGGCGCTATGACAAACTCGTGCATGGAATCTCAGGTCATGACTGTGTTACATCTAGCTAGTATCATGGCTGTACACTTTAGTTTATTGAAAAAACAGTTGTATGACCATTGGGTTTGCTCAATGTTATAGGTTTTGTTAAATTATGAGGCCAACTAGTGGTGCAGGCATACCATTTTTTTTGTATTGCCTCAGCTTGTGCTCAGACATCAGCGTATCAAATCTGGTGAAAAAATATCATTTCGTTGCGGAGTTATAACCATTTATGTGTAAAAACACAAAATTTTGAGGTAATTTTTCGTTTTTTGTAGTTTTCGGCCATTTCTGATGGAAATTTTTAAATAACGCCAATAGAACTTTTTGTTCAGAAGGTAATACAATGTTCTTCCTATGGTCGTTTCGAGTCGATCGGAATAATCCTCGCGGAGTTATTCGCGCGTGTTTTTTAAGCGCTATTTTCCTGTGCAGAACCAACCGTAAAGCAAAACCTGGCATGCTTGGTATCGTTGGACTCGGCAACAATTCAGGACTCCAAGGAAAAAAGTTGCATGAAAATACGTTAAACTCAGCCTAAGTTATAAGCGTTTAAATGATTCATCTGACCACTAGGTGGCGCTGTGACGAAACGACGCATGCCACCTCAGGCCATGACTGTCATCACAAGTTCCAAGTGTCGTGTTGATACTTCATTCCTGTCCGCAGTTATAGCCAATAAATCCCTAGTGGCTGTGCACACTTCAGACGTTTGGGCGTGGCATGTCGACTGTGAGTCGAAAGTTCAACTTTTTTTCAATAATTATTGATATTCGAACTCCAAGGAACATTTTAACACCGAAACGATTCCGATCGAGCGAAAAACCTAGGACTAGTTCGTTTTTATTTTTTTCAACAAAATCGAAAATAGCGGAAAATTTTTAATGACGGAAATAAAATCGGAGATATACATTTTGTTCGTCTTCACGCAAGGAATCCAGGAATATAAGACACTTGACATTTGGACAAGAATTGTCGAAGTTATGAGCATCAACGCGTTTGCCATCGCTGTAGCGCCCCCCATAGGCCGATTGGGATGACACTCTGTCATCTTCGCGCACGAATGAGACCTACCATTTGGCCAAGTCTCAAGTCTCTAGGCCTTACGGTTTGGTCTGCACGATCCGTTTTACGGCAGAAGAAAAATAATAAAAATAATAATAATAATAATAATAATAATAATAAAAATCAGTACAAATACAATAGGGTTTCAGCCCTTCGGGCTTGAACCCCTAATAATAATAATAATAATAATAATAAAAATCAGTACAAATACAATAGGGTTTCAGCCCTTCGGGCTTGAACCCCTAATCAGTACAAATACAATAGGGTTTCAGCCCTTCGGGCTTGAACCCCTAAATATAGCTGCAAGCAGCGATTAGCGGGGTTCAAGCTATTTGGGATCACAAGACGTTTAAGGACATGGCCAAATAGATATTCTGCATTGTATATTATACACATACACGTTTACCTGAGAAAGGAGAAACAAGACTGTTAAAGAACAAGACTTAATATTGACATGGTTACACACTCATTTTGTATGTAGTTTTTTTTAATAAAAAACATAAAAATATAATTCTTACTGCAAATGTCGTGTAAGTGCCTCCAAAATTATGTTCACGTTTCACAGCTATCATAAAGTGACATGAGTGATAAAACTGACAACTCAGAACAATTGAAGTGGTAGTCTTTCACTAAATTTGATTTTAATATTATAACAGTAAAATCATGAAGTTAAAGGTGCAGTGTGTACATTTTAGTGGCATCTAGTGGTGAGGTCACAAATTGCAACCAATGGCTTAGTCCACTACTCACCCCTCGCTTTTGAAACACATAGAGAAGCTACGGTAGCCGCAACCAGACAAACATGTCATCGTCGGAGACAACTTAATAAAAAATTTGTCCGTTAGGGGCTTCTGTAGAAAAATGGCGCCAGAAAATGTTGACTTCCATGTAAGTGGACCTTGGTGTATGTAGATAAAAAGGTCTCGTTCTAAGGTAATAAACGCATACCGGTTCATTATGAAAGGTCTTTATACACCCCTGATAATATAGTTTTGTATATCATTTTGCATTTCTGTCAAGAGATCCTTCTAAAAATTACACACTGCACCTTTAAATGTGAACAGATTTCTATTAATAGTAGAATTAGTTAAAGAGTAATCATCTTCTGTGTTTTCTGTGACTTCAAATGTCAGCCAGTGATTGATCCTCTTCTGCCATCTAGTGGACATAACGGAAAATTGCACCTAAAAACCACAATAAGGAATTTGAGTATATTGCCTGATCTCAATAATACATTGTATGCTTTGTCATAAACTTTAGGGGCCGTTCGTCAGGGCCATTTTCAAAATGACTGTGTGATAGCTATACTTTTTCAAAGTTGTTTTTGTATTTGATATATATAAATATATATAAATTAATTTATACAGTGTAGAGAAAATTGTACTGCACTGGCTTTAATGTTGTTGAGTGTAAAAACTGAAACAATTTAATAAAACAACCTGATACGTTATCTGAATGGTGGATGGTGTTATTAAATCGTGTCAATAACAAATATCATTTCATTTAGCAGATTCATGTTCATGTCCCTTAATCGAGTACCATAAAGGCTTTCTGTTTTAATTAGGTAAATAAAGTGAGGTATGCAAGTTATTAAACCGTATATATTTTTATGGACAAAAGGAACATATACACAAACATGCTCTGCACATTTTGTATGTTTCTCTCATCTGAAACAGTCATTTTAGTTCATAGAGATCTATTCTGTAGGTCTTACTAAATGTTTGCTTGTTTAAATGTATTAGACTATTTTTTAACAAAAGTAATTGTTTTTCTAGAACATATATATATTCTTTGACATAGATATTATGTGCAAACGTACAAGTATTTCAGATGACAGCCTCTGTCATATTATAGTAGGCCTAAAAATAGCACTAAAGCTCTGCATATTTTTATATTTAACCACTGGCTATGCCCAGATTACTAGTTAATTAGTTAGATATACTTAGTCTGGCCCATTTTGAAAATGCCACATTTCAAAATGCTTGAATTGATTACCTCAAGTCTTTTAGTTTTAATGAGGCAAATGACTGCAAATCATTGAATCTTATAATAATTTTCATGCAGATGCAAACCCATGGACAAAAGGAACATAACAGCAGCTACAAATTAAATAACGAATACAGGTTACAAATGGTGCCCACATCACTATGTGACATCACATCAAATCTTTGAATACAAAAGCTTATTTTATGTTTCATATTGATATTTGCCCAGATAGTACAGCAAATTCACAAAATTGCTTTTCATATAAACATAAACATCTAGAGCAGTACTTTCAACTCAGTGAACCACAGTGGTTTCTCGAGACCAATGTTCGGCACATTTTGTATGATTCTCTCATCTGACACAATCAGTTCAGTTCATACAAATCTCTACTGATGATTAAAGTGGATTTGTTTAAAATAGAAGACTTTTGTATATGTGCAGAGCAGTGGGCATCCAGGAATAGTTTTGAGAACCACTGATCTAGGGGACAGTTAACGTAACACCCGTTGTTCTAGATGCAAATATTTTCGGAATGATGAGCCAAAAATCCTCACAGACACTTGAGAACATAATACAAACAGGCCCATCAGTTTAGTTGTAATCGCAGACCATTACGCTGGACTCGTACATGCTTAATGCTGGCTGGCTGTTGGTCGGCATGTTTTCTAAGATATGTAATTATCCTAATAGACCCTTATAAGAATCTGAAAGCAGATGTTAAGTGCAAAATAACAAGTAGGTCAGACAAATATTTATGTGTCGTATACATATGCTATAGTCATTGTTCTTTGTTCTTAGGTTATAGCGCCACCTAGTGGACAATCTCTGCAATTTTTTGCATGTGACCTCGGCCTAGGTCTATACATATGTGTACCAAATTTCGTGTTGATATCTCATTCCTATCATAAATGATAGCCATTTAAGTATTTGTGGCACCGCCTCTTCGTACTTTTGATCATGGTGTTGCGACCACGAGTGCAAAGTTCAACTTTTTTTTGATAATTATTGATATTCAGTGTCTAAGGAATATTCTAGCACTTGATTGGTTCAGATCGGTCAAAAAACCTAGGACTAGTTCGCAAAAGTAGGTTTATAAGAAAATTATGAATATCTAACAAACGATTCGACTGAGACAAATGCTTCTTGAGGGAAAGTTGTTCATTATAAGTACCTCTATTAAATGATATGAGGATCTTGTTGATATCTGAAACACTGCATAATACACAATCACTTAAACACTGAAAAAACGTGATAGCGCCTCCCGGAGGCCGAATTTTTTCTTACTCTGCACAGACCTTCATGGCCAAGAGACAAACAGGCCCAACGCGTTTCGTTTTGATCGGCCTTCGTTAACCCTGTCTAATACCTGCTTTTTCTTGATTGGCCGATGGCGGCCATGTTTTTTGAGCTACGCGAAATTCCTTTTAGACATAGATAGTACCCTAGACCAGGAGCACCGGTGCCAAAGGTCAAGTTGATCGGTCGCATATTTCTATAGTTACAGACCTTCAAAGTTGAGGTGGTGTTATAGCGCCAACTAGTGGTCAAGCGGCGCAATTTTTTGCAGGTGACCCCAGAATAGTCCCCTGTATATGTGTACCAAATTTGGTGTCGATACCTCTTTCCAATCCCAAGTTATAGCTATTTAAGTCCAAGAGGCTCCGCCCATTGGGGGCGTTTGGGCGTGGCTTTACGACGGTGAGTCGAAAGTTCAAAATTTTTTTGATAACTTTTGATATTCACACTCCAAGGAATATTACAGCACTGGAACGGTTCCGATCGGACAAAAAACCTAGGACTAGTTCGTTTTAATTTTTTTCGACAAAATCGAAAATAGCGAAAAAAATTTCATGACGGAAATGAAATCGGAGATATACGTTTTGTTCGTCTTGACGCAAGGATTCCAGTGATATAAGACACTTGACATTTGGACAAGATTTGTGGGAGGTATGATCATCAACGCGTTTGTTATCGCTATAGCGCCACCTATAGGCCAATCGGGTTGATACTCTATCAACCTCTCCCCAAATTGGGTCCTACAATTTGGCCAAGTTTCAAGTCTCTAGGCCTTACGGTTTGGGCTGCACGTTCCGTTTTACGGCAAAATAATAATAATTAAATATAGCTGCAAGCAGCGATTACCGGGGTTCAAGCGATTTGGGACATTAAGACCATTAAGGGCATGGCTGTGTAGATTTGCTGCATTGTACAAAATAAATGATGAAAAATAAGATACCAGACACACGTGTTTTAAAGTTATTAGCAAAAATTGCTATCGTTCAGTGAAATGTCTCCCTCTCTTCTCACGGAACATTGACAAATAGAACACTGAAGGAAATGTTTGTGGTGCTTGCAATGGCAAAACTCGGGTCACAAAATGTTAAAATAGGGTTAATGAGTCAAAAGAGCCGAACCCCACGTCTCTACGATGTTCTGATACAGAGATACAGCTTGCTAAATGGTTGCTAGGGTATTCTCATTGGTTGCTAGGGAGTGACTTGCAATCCATCAATGATTATACTCAAAGCCATGAAAGGAATAATCCATGATGACTCATGATTTTAAATGTAAGGTTACGGTATTTTTAAGTGAAAATAACAAATTACCACTAGGTGGCGCTATGACAAACTCGTGCATGGAATCTCAGGTCATGACTGTGTTACATCTAGCTAGTATCATGGCTGTACACTTTAGTTTATTGAAAAAACAGTTGTTTGACCATAGGGTTTGCTCAATGTCATAGGTTTTGTTAAATTATGAGGCCAACTAGTGGTGCAGGCATACCATTTTTTTTTTGTATTGCCTCAGACTGTGCTCAGACATCAGCGTATCAAATCTGGTTAAAAAATATCATTTCGTTGCGGAGTTATAACCATTTATGTGTAAAAACACAAAATTTTGAGGTAATTTTTCGTTTTTTGCAATTTTCGGCCATTTCTGATGAAAATTTTAACATAACGCCAATAGAACTTTTTGTTCAGAAGGTAATACAATGTTCTTCCTATGGTCGTTTCGAGTCGATCGGAATAACCCTCGCGGAGTTATTCGCGCGTGTTTTTTTAGCGCTATTTTCCTGTGCAGAACCAACCGTAAAGCAAAACCTGGCATGCTTGGTATCGTTGGACTCGGCAACAATTCAGGACTCCAAAGAAAAAAGTTGCATGAAAATATGTTAAACTCAGCCTAAGTTATAAGCGTTTAAATGATTCGTCTGACCACTAGGTGGCGCTGTGACGAAACGACGCATGCCACCTCAGGCCATGACTGTCATCACAAGTACCAAGTGTCGTGTTAATACTTCATTCCTGTCCGCAGTTATATCCAATAAATCCCTAGTGGCTGCGCACACTTCAGACGTTTGGGCGTGGCATGTCGACCGTGAGTCGAAAGTTCAACTTTTTTTCAATAATTATTGATATTCGAACTCCAAGGAACATTTTAGCACCAAAACGATTCCGATCGAGCGAAAAACCTAGGACTAGTTCGTTTTTATTTTTTTCGACAAAATCAAAAATAGCGGAAAATTTTTAATGACGGAAATGAAATCGGAGATATACATTTTGTTCGTCTTGACGCAAGGAATCCAGGAATATAAGACACTTGACATTTGGACAAGAATTGTCGAAGTTATGAGCATCAACGCGTTTGCCATCGCTGTAGCGCCCCCCATAGGCCGATTGGGATGACACTCTGTCATCTTCGCGCACGAATGAGACCTACCATTTGGCCAAGTCTCAAGTCTCTAGGCCTCACGGTTTGGTCTGCACGATCCGTTTTACGGCAGAAGAAAAATAATAAAAATAATAATAATAATAATAATAATAATAATAATCAGTACAAATACAATAGGGTTTCAGCCCTTCGGGCTTGAACCCCTAATAATAAAAATCTTAACAATTACAATAGGGTTTCAGCCCTACGGGCTTGAACCCCTAATAATAAAAATCTTAACAATTACAATAGGGTTTCAGCCCTACGGGCTTGAACCCCTAATAATAAATATAGCTGCAAGCAGCGATACCGGGGTCAAGCCAAACATGGCAAAAAATGATTCATACGTGATGACTGCCATGATTTAACATCTAAGTTTGCATTAGTTTTATGAAAAAAAGCAATTTTTTCGTATCTTGAGACCACTAGGTGGCACTGTGCCGAAGGAATAGATGGTGCCTCAGGTCATGACTGTGATGACACCCACCAAATTTGGTGTAAATACAATAAAGCGATACGGAGATATAGCCTTAAATGACTTGACCACTAGGGGGCACTGACCAAAAAATAAATTGTGACTCAGGTCTTGATTGTGATGACACCCACCAAATTTGGTGTAAATACAATAAAGAGATGCAGAGATATAGCCTTAAATGACTTGACCACTAGGGGGCACTGACCAAAAAATAAATTGTGACTCAGGTCTTGATTGTGATGACACCCACCAAATTTGGTGTAAATACGATAAAGAGATGCAGAGATATAGCTTCAAATCTCTTGACCACTAGGGGGCACCGAAAAGTTTACAAGTCCTCCCAGAACATGTTGCTGATGAACCATACCAAGTTTCATAACAATACACAATTGCGTTTCTGAAATACTTGAACTTAAAGAAAATTCAAAATGGCCGACACACAAAATGGCCGACCAAAAACCATTTGGTATCGTTTGACTCGGCATGCCTCATGAAATCTAACAAGACCAGTCTCATAATTTTACATTCAAATTTGCAGTAGTTATAAGCAAAAATAGACATTTTTTATATCTCCTGACCAGTAGGGGGCAGTGTGACGAAATGGTGCATGCACCCTCAGGTCATCACTGTTATGACATATACCAAGTCTCATATTAATACGCAAAAGTTTTGCGAAGATACAGGCTCAAACACATTTTGGCGTGCTCGCCCTCGCATTCTTTGATGTGTTATACGACAACGGATAGGTCTACCGAAAATCTTTTGATAACTTTTTGTCTAGACTGTCTCTAGATGATGCATACCAAAAATCAAGTCAATCACACGAGCGCTCTAGGAGGAGTTCGAAAAAGTAGCTGTTCAATATAAATCAAAATGGCCGACAGGAAGTAGGTTTGACTCTGACATATTTGGTACAGTCGGACTCAGCATGAGCCAAGGAATCAATAGAGTGAAGTCTTATGTCATAGTGGCAATTTAATCAAATGATATAAAGATTTAAAAAATTTATTTTACATATCCTGACCACTAGGTGGCGCCGTCCTAAAGATTTATAGGTGCGCTCAGAACGAACATGTCACTGATGAACCATGCCTAATTTCGTAGCGATACGCCAATCTGTTTTTGAAATACTGAACTTAATGAGAAAATTCAAAATGGCCGACACCCAAAATGGCCGACCGAAAACTGTTTGGTATCGTTTGACTTGGCATGCCTCAAGGAATCTAACAAGACCACCTTCATGATTTTAGACTCAAGTTTGAAGTAGTTATAAGCAAAAATAGGCATTTTTCGAATCTCGTGACCACTAGGTGGCGCTGCGACAAAACGTTGCAGGCACCCTCAGGTCATGACTGTAATGACAAATACCAAGTTTCGTGTCGATACAATAAAGTTTTGCGAAGATACGGCCTCACGTCCGTTTTGGCGTGCTCGCCGCCATATATGTTGTCAATTTATACGAGAACGCATTGGTCTATCAAAAATCTTTTGATAACTTTTTGTCTGGGGTGTCTCTAGATGCTACATACCAAAGGACATGCAAATCGGACGAACGCTCTAGGAGGAGTTCGAAAAAGTAGGTTTTACAGAAAATTCAAAATGGCGGAAAGATTTGCATGACACAAATGACATCAATGTGTGCAATTGAATCATCATGAGCAAAGGATTCAGAGGAACCAAGAATTTAGTTTCTAGGACTCACGGGTCAGAAGTTATGAGCATGAACATAAGTGGACTTTTGGACTGTTGGTGGCGCTAGAGGGTTTGAGTTAGACACACCTATGTTGCTATAGTAACTTCTAAGACTGTCCTCTACATGTGTGCCAAATTGCATAACTTTCCTACGTACGGTTCTATGGGCAACCATTGACTTCAATGGCGGAAGAGGAAACATAATAATAAATATAGCTGCAAGCAGCAATACCGGGGTCAAGCCGAAAAGGGCACAGAAGGATGAAAGTTGCGTTTGGATAAGCAGACTGAAGAACCTAGGTAAACCTAATGATTTCAGATGAAAAAATGCAAAGGTAATCAACAAAAATAATCTATATTCTTGTCTACTGCAACTGTCCTTCGGTTATTGACAATCATGGAACATTAGAGCACTGAAGGACATGTATGTGATGCTTACAGTGGGCAAACATGGGTCACAACATGTTACAACAAGTTAAAAGAGTCAAAAGAGACCATCCCCATGTCTCTGTGATGTTCTGATACAGAGAAAAAGCTCTTGCAAAAACAGTTGATAACGTATTCTCATTGGTTGCTAGAGAGTAAATGGACATCCTCTAGTGATTATAGTCAAAGCCATGAAAGGAATAATCCATGATGACTCATGGTTTTAGATGTGAGGTTGCAGTAGTTTTAGGCAAAAAATGCCATATTCTATCTCAAAACCAGTAGGTGGCGCAATGACAAAATTCGTGCATGCAACCTCGGGTCATAAATGTGTTACATCTAGCTAGTTTTATGACTATACACTTTAGTTTAGTGAAGAAACAGTTGTATGACCATAGGGTGGCTTGATTTCAAAGGTTTTGTTCAATTATAAGGCCAACTAGTGGTGCAACCATACAATTTTTTTTGTGTAGCCTCAGACTGTGGTCGTACATCAGCGTATCAAATATGGTGAAAAAATCTCTTTGCGTTACGAAGTTATAACCATTTATGTGTAAAAAACACAAAATTTAAAGGTAATTTTTCGTTTTTTGCAATTTTCGGCCATTTCTGATGAAAATTTTAATATAGTGCCAATAGAACTTTTTGTTCAGAAGGTAATGCAATATTCTTCCTATGATGTTTTCGAGTCGATCAGAATTACGCTCGCGGAGATATTCGCGCGTGTTTTTTAAGTGCTGTTTTGCTGCGCAGGGCTAACCGTAAGGCGAAATCTGGCATGTTTGGTATCGTTGGACTCGGCGACTATTCAGGACTCCTAAAAATCAAGTCCCGTCAAAATACGTTGATCACAGCCAAAGTTATAGGTGTAAAAAACATCTGTCTGGCCACTAGGTGGCGCTGCAACGAAACTGTGCATGCACACTCAGTTCCTGACTGGCATCACAAGTACCAAGTGTCGTGTCAATAGGCCTAAGTTTGACGAAGATACAGCCTAAAATCTGTTTTTTGCGCTCTACGTAAAATTTGTTGACGCGCTATACGACAACGGATTGGTTTATCGAAATTCTTTTGATAACTTTTTGCCGTGAGGGTCTCTAGATGATACATACCAATTTTCGCGGCAATCGGGTAAAAACTCTAGGACGAGTTCGCAAAAGTAGGTTTTACGAATAATTCAAAATGGCGGAAAAATTTCCATGACGGAAAATGACGTCATAGGGTCCAATCGAATCGTCTTGAGCCAAGGAATCAGAGGAAACAAGAATTTCGTTTCTAGGACTTACGGATCAGAAGTTATAAGCAAAAACATAAGTTCAACTTTGGACTGTTGGTGGCGCTAGCGGGTTAGAGATAGAGACTCCAAATTTGCTGTGGGGACACATTGGACTGTCCTTTATCAGTGTGCCAAATTTCATAACTTTCCTACGTACGGTTCTATGGGCTGCCATAGACCGCAATGGCGGAAGAAGAATAACTAATAATAATAATAATAAATATAGCTGCAAGCAGCGATACCGGGGTCAAGCCAAACATGGCAAAAAATGATTCATACGTGATGACTGCCATGATTTAACATCTAAGTTTGCATTAGTTTTATGAAAAAAACAATTTATTCGTATCTTGAGACCACTAGGTGGCACTGTGCTGAAAGAATAGATGGTGCCTCAGGTCATGACTGTGATGACACAAACCAAATTTAGTGTAAATACAATAAAGCGATACGGAGATATAGCCTTAAATGACTTGACCACTAGGGGGCACTGCCCAAAAATAAATTGTGACTCAGGTCTTGATTGTGATGACACCCACCAAATTTGGTGTGAATACAATAAAGAGATGCAGAGATATAGCCTTAAATGACTTGACCACTAGGGGGCACTGACCAAAAAATAAATTGTGACTCAGGTCTTGTTTGTGATGACACCCACCAAATTTGGTGTAAATACGATAAAGAGATGCAGAGATATAGCTTCAAATCTCTTGACCACTAGGGGGCACCGAAAAGTTTACAAGTCCTCCCAGAACATGTTGCTGATGAACCATACCAAGTTTCATAACAATACGCAATTGCGTTTCTGAAATACTTAAACTTAAAGAAAAATTCAAAATGGCCGACACACAAAATGGCCGACCAAAAACCATTTGGTATCGTTTGACTCGGCATGCCTCATGAAATCTAACAAGACCAGTCTCATAATTTTACATTCAAATTTGCAGTAGTTATAAGCAAAAATAGACATTTTTTTATATATCGTGACCAGTAGGGGGCAGTGTGGCGAAATGGTGCATGCACCCTCAGGGCATCACTGTTATGACATTTACCAAGTCTCATATTAATACGCATAAGTTTTGCGAAGATACAGGCTCAAACACATTTTGACGTGCTCGCTCTCGCATTCTTTGATGCGTTATACGACAACGGATAGGTCTACCGAAAATCTTTTGATAACTTTTTGTATAGAGTGTCTATAGACGATGCATACCAAAAATCAAGCCAATCACACGAGCGCTCTAGAAGGAGTTCGAAAAAGTAGCTGTTCAATATAATTCAAAATGGCCGACAGGAAGTAGGTTTGACTCAGACATATTTGGTACAGTCGGACTCAGCATGAGCCAAGGAATCAATAGAGTGAAGTCTTATGTCATAGTGGCAATTTAATCAAATGATATAAAGATTTAAAAAAATTGTTTTACATATCCTGACCACTAGGTGGCGCCGTCCTAAAGATTTATAGGTGCGCTCAGAACATGTCACTGATGAACCATGCCAAATTTCGTAGCGATACGCCATTCTGTTTGTGAAATACTGAGCTTAATGAGAAAATTCAAAATGGCCGACACCCAAAATGGCCGAGCGAAAACCGTTTGGTATCGTTTGACTCGGCATGCCTCAAGGAATCTAACAAGACCACCTTCATGATTTTAGACTCAAGTTTGAAGTAGTTATAAGCGAAAATAAGCATTTTTCGAATCTCGTAACCACTAGGTGGCGCTGTGACGAAACGTTGCAGGCACCCTCAGGTCATGACTGTTATGACATATACCAATTTTCGTGTCGATACAATAAAGTTTTGCGAAGATAAGGCCTCACGTCCGTTTTGGCGTGCTCGCCGCCATATATTTTGTCAATTTATATGAGAACGCATTGGTCTATCAAAAAGCTTTTGATAACTTTTTGTCTTGGGTGTCTCTAGATGCTACATACCAAAGGACATGCAAATCGGACAAACGGTCTAGGAGGAGTTCGAAAAAGTAGGTTTTTCAAAAAATTCAAAATGGCGGAAAGATGTGCATGACACAAATGACATCAATGTGTGCATTTGAATCACCATGAGTCAAGGATTCAGAGGAAACAAGAATTTTGTTTCTAGGACTCATGGGTCAGAAGTTATGAGCATGAACATAAGTGGATTTTTGGACTGTTGGTGGCGCTAGAGGGTTTGAGTCAGACACACCAATGTTGCTATAGTAACTTCTGAGACTGTCCTCTACATGTGTGCCAAAATTCATAACTTTCCTATGTACGGTTCTATGGGCTGCCATTGACTTTCGGCGGAAGAACGAGGAAGAAAAATAATAATAATAATAATAATAATAATAAGAAAACTAACAATAACAATAGGGTTCTACGCCCCTTCGGGGCTTGACCCCTAATAATAAATATAGCTGCAAGCAGCAATGCCGGGGTCAAGCCAAAAAGGGCACAGAAAAAAGTAAAGTTGAATTCGGATGAGCAGTTTAAAGAACCTAAGAAAATCTCTTGATTTTAGATTAAGTAATATAACAGTTATCAGCAAAAAAGCTGTCTTCTCGAGGAGCATTGACAACTAGAACACTGAAGAAAATGTGAGTGGTGCTTGCAGTGGCAATTCTCAGCTCACAAAATGTTGCAGTGGTGTTAATGAGTCAAAAGAGACCACCCCCATGTCTCTACGATGTTCTGATGCAGAGATATAGCTCTTGTAAAAAGGGTTGATAAGGTATCCTAATTGGTTGCTAAGGAGTTAATTGGCATGCACCAATGATCTCCAAGCCTTGAAAGGAATAATCCATGACGACCCAAGATTTTAGATGTACTGTTGGAGTAGTTTTAGGCAAAAATATCATATTTCTATCTCAAAACCACTAGGTGGCGCAATGACAAAGTTGTGCATGCAACCTCAGTTCATAACTGTTACATCTAGCTAGTTTTATGACTATACACTTTAGTTTAGTGAAGAAATAGTTGTATGACCATAGGGCTTGCTTGATATGAAAGATTTTGTTCAATTATAGGGCCACCTAGTGGTTCAGGCATACCAATTTTTTTGTGTGGCCTCAGACTCTGCTCATACATCAGCGTATCAAATCTGGTGAAAAAATGTCTTTTCGTTGCGAAGTTATAACCATTTATGTATAAAAACACAAATTGTAAAAGGTAATTTTTCGTTTTTTGCAATTTTCGGCCATTTCTGATGAAAATTTTAATATAACGCCAATAGAACTTTTTGTTCAGAAGGTAATGCAATGTTCTTCCTATGGTGTTTTCGAGTCGATCGGAATAACGCTCGCAGAGATATTCGCGCATGTTTTTTAAGTGCTGTTTTGCTGCGCAGAGCTAACCGTAAGGCGAAATCTGGCATGTTTTGTATCGTTGGACTCGGCGACTATTCAGGACTCCTAAAAATCAAGTCCCGTCAAAATACGTTGATTACAGCCAAAGTTATAGGTGTAAAAAACATCTGTCTGGCCACTAGGTGGCGCTGCGACGAAACTGTGCATGCACACTCAGTTCCTGACTGGCATCACAAGTACCAAGTGTCGTGTCAATAGGCCTAAGTTTGACGAAGATACAGCCTAAAATCTGTTTTTTTGCAATCTACGAAAATTTTGTTGACGCGCTATACGACAACGGATTGATTTATCAAAATTCTTTTGATAACTTTTTGCCGTGAGGGTCTCTAGATGCTACATACCAATTTTCGCGGCAATCGGGTAAAAACTCTAGGACGAGTTCGCAAAAGTAGGTTTTACGAATAATTCAAAATGGCGGAAAAAATTTCATGACGGAAAATGACGTCATAGGGTCCAATCGAATCGGCTTGAGCCAAGGAATCAGAGGAAGCAAGAATTTTGTTTGTGGGACTTACGGATCAGAAGTTATAAGCAAAAACATAAGTGCAACTTTGGACTGTTGGTGGCGCTAGCGGGTTAGACATAGAGACTCCAAATTTGCTGTGGGGACACATTGGACTGTCCTTTATCAGTGTGCAAAATTTCATAACTTTCCTACGTACGGTTCTATGGGCTGCCATAGACCGCAATGGCGGAAGAAGAATAACTAATAATAATAATAATTATTATAAAAAGAAAACTAACGGATACAATAGGGGTCTTCGCCCCTTCGGGGCTTGACCCCTAATAAATATAGCTGCAAGCAGCAATGCCGGGGTCAAGCCGAAAAGGGCACAGAAGGGTTAAAAATTTAGTTTGTATTAGCAGATTAAAGAACCTAGTTAAACCTAATGACAACAGATTAAAAAACGGCAATGTAACCAACAAAAATAATCTATGTTCTTGTCTACTGTGATCGTCCTTCTGTTATTGACACTCATGGAACATTAGAGCACTGAAGGACTTGTGAGTGGTGTTTGCAGTGGTAAAACATAGGACACATCATGTTACAGCAAGTTTAATGAGTCAAAAGAGACCACCCCCATGTCTCTACGTTGTTCTGATGCAGAGATATAGCTCTTGCAAAATACGGTTGATAAGGTATTCTCATTGGTTGCTAGGGAGTGAATTGGCAACAACCAGTGATTATAGTCAAAGCCATGAAATGAATAATCCATGATGACTCATGGTTTTAGATGTGTTGTTGTAGTAGTTTTAGGCAAAAAATGCCATATTCTATCTCAAAACCACTAGGTGGCGCATTGACAAAATTGTGCATGCAACATCAGGTCATGATTGTGTTACATCTAGCTAGTTTAATGACTATACACTTAAGTTTAGTAAAGAAACAGTTGTTAGACCATAGGGCTGGCTTGATATCAAAGATTTTGTTTAATTATAAGGCCAACTAGTGGTGCAAGCATACAACTTTTTTTGTGTGGCCTCAGAATGTGTTCATACATCAGCGTATCAAATCTGGTGAAAAAATCTATTTTCGTTACGAAGTTACAACCATTTATGTGTAAAAACACATAATTAGAAGGTAATTTTTCGTTTTTTGCAATTTTCGGCCATTTCTGATGAAAATTTTAATATAACGCCAATAGAACTTTTTGTTCAGAAGGTAACGCAATGTTCTTCCTATGGTGTTTTCGAGTCAATCGGAATAACACTCGCGGAGATATTCGCACGTTTTTTTTTAAGTGCTGTTTTGCTACACAGGGCTAATCGTAAGGCGAAATCTGGCATGTTTGGTATCGTTGGACTCGGCGACTACTCAGGACTCTTAAAAATCAAGCCCCATGAAAATACATCTATCACAGCCAAAGTTATAGGCATATAAAACATTGGTCTGGCCACTAGATGGCGCTGTGATGAAACTGTGCATGCAACCTCAGTTCCTGACTGGCATTACAAGCACCAAGTGTTGTGTCAATAGGCCTAAGTGTGACGAAGATACAGCCTAAAATCTGTTTTTTTGCGCTCTACGTAACATTTGTCAAGGCGGTATACGACAACTGATTGGTGTATCAAAATTCTTTTGATAACTTTTTGCCATGAGTGTCTCTAGATGATACATACCAATTTTCGTGGCAATCGGACAAAAGCTCTAGGACGAGTTCGAAAAAGTAGGTTTTTTGAATAATTCAAATTGGCGGGAAAATTTTCATGACGGAAAATGACGTCATAGGGTCCAATCGAATCGTCTTGAGCCAAGGAATCAGAGGAAACAAGAATTTTGTTTCTAGGACTTACGGATCAGAAGTTATAAGCAAAAACATAAGTGCATCTTTGGACTGTTGGTGGCGCTAGCGGGTTAGACATAGAGACTCCAAATTTGCTGTGGGGACACATTGGACTATCCTTTATCAGTGTGCCAAATTTCATAACTTTCCTACGTACGGTTCTATGGGCTGCCATAGACCGCAATGGCGGAAGAAGAATAACTAATAATAATAAAAAGAAAACTAACGGATACAATAGGGGTCTTCGCCCCTTCGGGGCTTGACCCCTAATAATAAATATAGCTGCAAGCAGCAATACCGGGGTCAAGCCGAAAAGGGCACAGAAGGGTGTAAAGTTGAGTTTGGATAAGCAGACTGAAGAACCTAGGTAAACCTAATGATTTCAGATGAAAAAATGCAAAGGTAATCAACAAAAATAATCTATATTCTTGTCTACTGCAACTGTCCTTCGGTTATTGACAATCATGGAACATTAGAGCACTGAAGGACATGTATGTGATGCTTACAGTGGGCAAACATGGGTCACAACATGTTACAACAAGTTAAAAGAGTCAAAAGAGACCATCCCCATGTCTCTGTGATGTTCTGATACAGAGAAAAAGCTCTTGCAAAAACAGTTGATAACGTATTCTCATTGGTTGCTAGAGAGTAAATGGACATCCTCTAGTGATTATAGTCAAAGCCATGAAAGGAATAATCCATGATGACTCATGGTTTTAGATGTGTTGTTGCAGTAGTTTTAGGCAAAAAATGCCATATTCTATCTCAAAACCAGTAGGTGGCGCAATTACAAAATTCGTGCATGCAACCTCAGGTCATAAATGTGTTACATCTAGCTAGTTTTATGACTATACACTTTAGTTTAGTGAAGAAACAGTTGTATGACCATAGGGTGGCTTGATTTCAAAGGTTTTGTTCAATTATAAGGCCAACTAGTGGTGCAACCATACAATTTTTTTTGTGTAGCCTCAGACTGTGGTCGTACATCAGCGTATCAAATATGGTGAAAAAATCTCTTTGCGTTACGAAGTTATAACCATTTATGTGTAAAAACACAAAATTTAAAGGTAATTTTTCGTTTTTTGCAATTTTCGGCCATTTCTGATGAAAATTTTAATATAGTGCCAATAGAACTTTTTGTTCAGAAGGTAATGCAATATTCTTCCTATGATCTTTTCGAGTCGATCAGAATTACGCTCGCGGAGATATTCGCGCGTGTTTTTTAAGTGCTGTTTTGCTGCGCAGGGCTAACCGTAAGGCGAAATCTGGCATGTTTGGTATCGTTGGACTCGGCGACTATTCAGGACTCCTAAAAATCAAGTCCCGTCAAAATACGTTGATCACAGCCAAAGTTATAGGTGTAAAAAACATCTGTCTGGCCACTAGGTGGCGCTGCGACGAAACTGTGCATGCAAACTCAGTTCCTGACTGGCATCAAAAGTACCAAGTGTCATGTCAATAGGCCTAAGTTTGACGAAGATACAGCCTAAAATCTGTTTTTTTGCGCTCTACGAAAATTTTGTTGACGCGCTATATGACAACGGATTGGTTTATCGAAATTCTTTTGATAACTTTTTGCCGTGAGGGTCTCTAGATGCTACATACCGATTTTCGTGAAAATTGGGCAAAAGCTCTAGGACGAGTTCGCAAAAGTAGGTTTTATGAATAATTCAAAATGGCGGAAAAATTTCCATGACGGAAAATGACGTCATAGGGTCAAATCGAATCGTCTTGAGCCAAGGAATCAGAGGAAACAAGAAATTTGTTTCTAGGACTTACGGATCAGAAGTTATAAGCAAAAACGTAAGTGCATCTTTGGACTGTTGGTGGCGCTAGAGGGTTGGAGATAGAGACTCCAAATTTGCTGTGGGGACACATTGGACTGTCCTTTATCAGTGTGCCAAATTTCATAACTTTCCTACGTACGGTTCTATGGGCTGCCATAGACCGCAATGGCGGAAGAAGAAGAATAACTAATAATAATAATAAATATAGCTGCAAGCAGCGATACCGGGGTCAAGCCAAACATGGCAAAAAATGATTCATACGTGATGACTGTCATGATTTAACATCTAAGTTTCCATTAGTTTTATGAAAAAAAGCAATTTTTTTGTATCTTGAGACCACTAGTTGGCACTGTGCTGAAAGAATAGATGGTGACTCAGGTCATGACTGTGATGACACATACCAAATTTAGTGTAAATACAATAAAGCGATAAGGAGATATAGCCTTAAATGACTTGACCACTAGGGGGCACTGACCAAAATATGTATTGTGACTCAGGTCTTGATTGTGATGACACCCACCAAATTTGGTGTGAATACAATAAAGAGATGCAGAGATATAGCCTTAAATGACTTGACCACTAGGGGGCACTGACCAAAAAATAAATTGTGACTCAGGTCTTGATTGTGATGACACCCACCAAATTTGGTGTTAATACGATAAAGAGATGCAGAGATATAGCTTCAAATCTCTTGACCACTAGGGGGCGCCGGGAAGTTTACAAGTCCTCCCAGAACATGTTGCTGATGAACCATACCAAGTTTCATAACAATACGCAATTGCGTTTCTGAAATACTTGAACTTAAAGAAAAATTCAAAATGGCCGACACACAAAATGGCCGACCAAAAAACATTTGGTATCGTTTGACTCGCCATGCCTCACGAAATCTAACAAGACCAGTCTCATAATTTTACATTCAAATTTGCAGTAGTTATAAGCAAAAATAGACATTTTTTATATCTCGTGACCAGCAGGAGGCAGTGTGACGAAATGGTGCATGCACCCTCAGGTCATCACTGTTATGACATATACCAAGTCTCATATTAATACGCAAAAGTTTTGCGAAGATACAGGCTCAAACACATTTTGGCGTGCTCGCCCTCGCATTCTTTGATGCGTTATACGAGAACGGATAAGTCTAACGAAAATCTTTTGATAACTTTTTGTCTAGAGTGTCTCTAGATGATGCATACCAAAAATCAAGCCAATCACACAAGCGCTCTAGGAGGAGTTCGAAAAAGTAGGTGTTCAATATAATTCAAAATGGCCGACAGGAAGTAGGTTTGACTCAGACATATTTGGTACAGTCGGACTCAGCATGAGCCAAGGAATCAATAGAGTGAAGTCTTATGTCATAGTGGCAATTTAATCAAATGACATAAGAATTTTAAAAAATTTTTTTACATATCCTGACCACTAGGTGGCGCCGTCTTTAAGATTTATAGGTGCGCTCAGAACATGTCACTGATGAACCATGCCAAATTTTGTAGCGATACGCCATTCTGTTTGTGAAATACTGAACTTAATGAGAAAATTCAAAATGGCCGACACCCAAAATGGCCGACCGAAAACCGTTTGGTATCGTTTGACTCGGCATGCCTCAAGGAATCTAACAAGACCACCTTCATGATTTTAGACACAAGTTTGAAGTAGTTATAAGCGAAAATAGGCATTTTTCGAATCTCGTGACCACTAGGTGGCGCTGTGACGAAACGTTGCAGGCACCCTCAGGTCATGACTGTAATGACATATACCAAGTTTCGTGTCGATACACATAAGTTTTGCGAAGATACGGCCTCACATCTGTTTTGGCGTGCTCGCCGCCGTACATGTTGTCACGGTATACGAGAACGCATTGGTCTATCAAAAAGCTTTTGATAACTTTTTGTCATGGGTGTCTCTAGATGCTATATACCAAAGGACATGCAAATCGGACAAACGCTCTAAGAGGAGTTCGAAAAAGTAGGTTTTACGGGAAATTCAAAATGGCGGAAAGATGTGCATGACAGAATTGACATCAATGTGTGCAATTGAATCATCATGAGCAAAGGATTCAGAGGAAACAAGAATTTAGTGTCTATGACTCACGGGTCAGAAGTTATGAGCATGAACATAAGTGGATTTTTGGACTGTTGGTGGCGCTAGAGGGTTTGAGTCAGACACACCAATGTTGCTATAGTAACTTCTTAGACTGTCCTCTACATGTGTGCCAAAATTCACAACTTTCCTACGTACGGTTCTATGGGCTGCCATTGACTTCAATGGCGGAAGAGGAAGAATAATAATAATAATAAGAAAACTAACAATAACAATAGGTGTCTACGCCACTTCGTGGCTTGACCCCTAAATATAGCTGCAAGCAGCGATACCGGGGTCAAGCCAAACATGGCAAAAAATGATTCATACGTGATGACTGCCATGATTTAACATCTAAGTTTGCATTAGTTTTATGAAAAAAACAATTTATTCGTATCTTGAGACCACTAGGTGGCACTGTGCTGAAAGAATAGATGGTGCCTCAGGTCATGACTGTGATGACACAAACCAAATTTAGTGTAAATACAATAAAGCGATACGGAGATATAGCCTTAAATGACTTGACCACTAGGGGGCACTGCCCAAAAATAAATTGTGACTCAGGTCTTGATTGTGATGACACCCACCAAATTTGGTGTGAATACAATAAAGAGATGCAGAGATATAGCCTTAAATGACTTGACCACTAGGGGGCACTGACCAAAAAATAAATTGTGACTCAGGTCTTGTTTGTGATGACACCCACCAAATTTGGTGTAAATACTATAAAGAGATGCAGAGATATAGCTTCAAATCTCTTGACCACTAGGGGGCACCGAAAAGTTTACAAGTCCTCCCAGAACATGTTGCTGATGAACCATACCAAGTTTCATAACAATACGCAATTGCGTTTCTGAAATACTTAAACTTAAAGAAAAATTCAAAATGGCCGACACACAAAATGGCCGACCAAAAACCATTTGGTATCGTTTGACTCGGCATGCCTCATGAAATCTAACAAGACCAGTCTCATAATTTTACATTCAAATTTGCAGTAGTTATAAGCAAAAATAGACATTTTTTTATATATCGTGACCAGTAGGGGGCAGTGTGGCGAAATGGTGCATGCACCCTCAGGGCATCACTGTTATGACATTTACCAAGTCTCATATTAATACGCATAAGTTTTGCGAAGATACAGGCTCAAACACATTTTGACGTGCTCGCTCTCGCATTCTTTGATGCGTTATACGACAACGGATAGGTCTACCGAAAATCTTTTGATAACTTTTTGTATAGAGTGTCTATAGACGATGCATACCAAAAATCAAGCCAATCACACGAGCGCTCTAGAAGGAGTTCGAAAAAGTAGCTGTTCAATATAATTCAAAATGGCCGACAGGAAGTAGGTTTGACTCAGACATATTTGGTACAGTCGGACTCAGCATGAGCCAAGGAATCAATAGAGTGAAGTCTTATGTCATAGTGGCAATTTAATCAAATGATATAAAGATTTAAAAAAATTGTTTTACATATCCTGACCACTAGGTGGCGCCGTCCTAAAGATTTATAGGTGCGCTCAGAACATGTCACTGATGAACCATGCCAAATTTCGTAGCGATACGCCATTCTGTTTGTGAAATACTGAGCTTAATGAGAAAATTCAAAATGGCCGACACCCAAAATGGCCGAGCGAAAACCGTTTGGTATCGTTTGACTCGGCATGCCTCAAGGAATCTAACAAGACCACCTTCATGATTTTAGACTCAAGTTTGAAGTAGTTATAAGCGAAAATAAGCATTTTTCGAATCTCGTAACCACTAGGTGGCGCTGTGACGAAACGTTGCAGGCACCCTCAGGTCATGACTGTTATGACATATACCAATTTTCGTGTCGATACAATAAAGTTTTGCGAAGATAAGGCCTCACGTCCGTTTTGGCGTGCTCGCCGCCATATATTTTGTCAATTTATATGAGAACGCATTGGTCTATCAAAAAGCTTTTGATAACTTTTTGTCTTGGGTGTCTCTAGATGCTACATACCAAAGGACATGCAAATCGGACAAACGGTCTAGGAGGAGTTCGAAAAAGTAGGTTTTTCAAAAAATTCAAAATGGCGGAAAGATGTGCATGACACAAATGACATCAATGTGTGCATTTGAATCACCATGAGTCAAGGATTCAGAGGAAACAAGAATTTTGTTTCTAGGACTCATGGGTCAGAAGTTATGAGCATGAACATAAGTGGATTTTTGGACTGTTGGTGGCGCTAGAGGGTTTGAGTCAGACACACCAATGTTGCTATAGTAACTTCTGAGACTGTCCTCTACATGTGTGCCAAAATTCATAACTTTCCTATGTACGGTTCTATGGGCTGCCATTGACTTTCGGCGGAAGAACGAGGAAGAAAAATAATAATAATAATAATAATAATAATAATAATAATAAGAAAACTAACAATAACAATAGGGTTCTACGCCCCTTCGGGGCTTGACCCCTAAATATAGCTGCAAGCAGCAATACCGGGGTCAAGCCGAAAAGGGCCCAAAAGGATGTAAAATTGAGATTGGATAAGCAGACTGAAGAACCTAGTTAAACCAAGTTTAATTAGTGAAAAGAGCCCACCCCCGTGTCTCTACGGTGTTCCGATGCAGAGATATAGCTTTTGCAAAAACGGTTGATAAGGTATTCTCATTGGTTGCTAGGGAGTGAATTGGCAACCATCAGTGATTATAGTCAAAGCCATGAAAGGAATAATCCATGATGACTCATGGTTTTAGAAGTGTTGTTGCAGTAGTTTTAGGCAAAAAATGCGTTATTCTATCTCAAAACCAGTAGGTGGCGCAATGACAAAATTGTGCATGCAACCTCAGGTCATAACTGTGTTACATCTAGCTAGTTTTATGACTATACACTTTAGTTTAGTGAAGAAACAGTTGTATGACCATAGGGCTGGCTTGATATCAAAGGTTTTGTTCAATTATAGGGCCACCTAGTGGTGCAAGCATACAATTTTTTTTGTGTGGCCTCAAAATATGCTCATACATCAGGGTATCAAATATGGTAAAAAAATCTCTTTGCGTTACGAAGTTATAGCCATTTATGTGTAAAAACACAAAATTTAAAGGTAATTTTTCGTTTTTTGCAATTTTCAGCCATTTCTGATGAAAATTTTAATACAATGCCAATAGAACTTTTTGTTCAGAAGGTAATGCAATATTCTTCCTATGATGTTTTCGAGTCGATCAGAATTACGCTCGCGGAGATATTCGCGCGTGTTTTTTAAGTGCTATTTTGCCGCGCAGGGTTAACCGTAAGGCCAATTCTGGCATGTTTGGTATCGTTGGACTCGGCAACAATTCAGGACTCCAAGGAAACAAGTCCCATGAAAATACGTCGATCACAGCCAAAGTTATAGGTGTGTAAAACATTCGTCTTACCACTAGGTGGCGCTGCGACGAAACTGGGCATGCGCTCTCAGTTCCTGACTGGCATCACAAGTACCAAGTGTCGTTTCAATAGGCTTAAGTTTGGCGAAGATACAGCCTCAAATCCGTTTTTTTGCACTCTACGTAAAATTTGTTGACGCGGTTTACGCAAACAGATTGGCGAATCGACATGAATTCCATAACTTTTTGCCGTGAGGGTCTGTAGATGCTACATACCGATTTTCGTGGAAATCGGGCAAAAGCTCTAGGACGAGTTCGCAAAAGTAGGTTTTACGAATAATTCAAAATGGCGGAAAAATTTTCATGACGGAAAATGACGTCATAGGGTCCAGTCGAATCGTCTTGAGCCAAGGAATCAGAGGAAACAAGAATTTCATTTCTGGGACTTACGGTTCAGAAGTTATAAGACAAAACGTAAGTGCAAATTTGAACTGTTGGTGGCGCTAGTGGGCTTGAGATAGAGACTCCAAATTTGCTGTGGATATTATTTGGACTGTCCTCTATCAGTGTGCCAAATTTCATAACTTTCCTACGTACGGTTCTATGGGCTGCCATAGACCGCAATGGCGGAAGAAGAAAAATGTACTAACAGAAACAATTGCCAATATAGCTGCAAGCAGCAATGCCGGGGTCAAGCCAAAAAGGGCACATAAGAAAGTAAAGTTGAATTCGGATGAGCAGTTTAAAGAACCTGGGAAAATCTCTTGATTTCAGACTAAATAATATAACAGTTATCAGCAAAAAAGCTGTGTTTTCATTCAGTGTCATCTCTCCCTCTCTTCTCGAGGAGCATTGACAACTAGAACACTGAAGAAAATGTGAGTGGTGCTTGCAGTGGCAATTCTCAGCTCACAAAATGTTACAGTGGTGTTAATGAGTCAAAAGAGACCACCCCCATGTCTCTACGATGTTCTGATGCAGAGATATAGCTCTTGTAAAAAGGGTTGATAAGGTATCCTAATTGGTTGCTAGGGAGTTAATTGGCATGCACCAATGATCTCCAAGCCATGAAAGGAATAATACATGATGACCCAAGATTTTAGATGTACTGTTGGAGTAGTTTTAGGCAAAAATACCATATTTCTATCTCAAAACCAGTAGGTGGCGCAATGACAAAGTTGTGCATGCAACCTCAGTTCATAACTGTGTTACATCTAGCTAGTTTTATGACTATACACTTTAGTTTAGTGAAGAAATAGTTGTATGACCATAGGGTGGCTTGATTTCAAAGGTTTTGTTCAATTATAAGGCCAACTAGTGGTGCAACCATACAATTTTTTTTGTGTAGCCTCAGACTGTAGTCGTACATCAGCGTATCAAATATGGTGAAAAAATCTCTTTGCGTTACAAAGTTATAACCATTTATGTGTAAAAACACAAAATTTAAAGGTAATTTTTCGTTTTTTGCCATTTTCGGCCATTTCTGATGAAAATTTTAATATAGTGCCAATAGAACTTTTTGTTCAGAAGGTAATGCAATATTCTTCCTATGATGTTTTCGAGTCGATCAGAATTACGCTCGCGGAGATATTCGCGCATGTTTTTTAAGTGCTGTTTTGCTGCTCAGGGCTAATCGTAAGGCGACATCTGGCATGTTTGGTATCGTTGGACTCGGCGACTATTCAGGACTCCTAAAAATCAAGTCCCGTCAAAATACGTTGATCACAGCCAAAGTTATAGGTGTAAAAAACATCTGTCTGGCCACTAGGTGGCGCTGCGACGAAACTGTGCATGCACACTCAGTTCCTGACTGGCATCACAAGTACCAAGTGTCGTGTCAATAGGCCTAAGTTTGACGAAGATACAGCCTAAAATCTGTTTTTTGCACTCTACGAAAATTTTGTTGACGCGCTATACGACAACGGATTGGTTTATCGAAATTCTTTTGATAACTTTTTGCCGTGAGGGTCTCTAGATGCTACATACCAATTTTCGCGGCAATCGGGTAAAAACTCTAGGACGAGTTCGCAAAAGTAGGTTTTACGAATAATTCAAAATGGCGGAAAAAATTTCATGACGGAAAATGACGTCATAGGGTCCAATCGAATCGGCTTGAGCCAAGGAATCAGAGGAAGCAAGAATTTTGTTTGTGGGACTTACGGATCAGAAGTTATAAGCAAAAACATAAGTGCAACTTTGGACTGTTGGTGGCGCTAGCGGGTTAGACATAGAGACTCCAAATTTGCTGTGGGGACACATTGGACTGTCCTTTATCAGTGTGCCAAATTTCATAACTTTCCTACGTACGGTTCTATGGGCTGCCATAGACCGCAATGGCGGAAGAAGAATAACTAATAATAATAATAATTATTATAAAAAGAAAACTAACGGATACAATAGGGGTCTTCGCCCCTTCGGGGCTTGACCCCTAAATATAGCTGCAAGCAGCAATGCCGGGGTCAAGCCAAAAAGGGCACATAAGAAAGTAAAGTTGAATTCGGATGAACAGGTTAAAGAACCTGGGAAAATCTCTTGAGTTCAGACTAAATAATATAACAGTTATCAGCAAAAAAGCTGTGTTTTCATTCAGTGTCATCTCTCCCTCTCTTCTCGAGGAGCATTGACAACTAGAACACTAAAGAAAATGTGAGTGGTGCTTGCAGTGGCAATTCTCAGCTCACAAAATGTTACAGTGGTGTTAATGAGTCAAAAAAGACCACCCCCATGTCTCTACGATGTTCTGATGCAGAGATATAGCTCTTGTAAAAAGGATTGATAAGGTATCCTTATTGGTTGCTAAGGAGTGAATTGGCATGCACCAATGATCTCCAAGCCATGAAAGGAATAATACATGATGACCCAAGATTTTAGATGTACTGTTGGAGTAGTTTTAGGCAAAAATACCATATTTCTATCTCAAAACCACTAGGTGGCGCAATGACAAAGTTGTGCATGCAACCTCAGTTCATAACTGTGTTACATCTAGCTAGTTTTATGACTATACACTTTAGTTTAGTGAAGAAATAGTTGTATGACCATAGGGCTTGCTTGATATGAAAGATTTTGTTCAATTATAGGGCCACCTAGTGGTTCAGGCATACCAATTTTTTTGTGTGGCCTCAGACTCTGCTCATACATCAGCGTATCAAATCTGGTGAAAAAATCTCTTTTCGTTGCGAAGTTATAACCATTTATGTGTAAAAAACACAAAATCTAAAGGTAATTTTTCGTTTTTTGCAATTTTCGGCCATTTCTGATGAAAATTTTAATATAACGCCAATAGAACTTTTTGTTCAGAAGGTAATGCAATGTTCTTCCTATGGTGTTTTCGAGTCGATCGGAATAACGCTCGCGGAGATATTCGCGCATGTTTTTTAAGTGCTGTTTTGCTGCGCAGGGCTAACCGTAAGGCGAAATCTGGCATGTTTGGTATCGTTGGACTCGGCGACTAATCAGGACTCCTAAAAATCAAGTCCCGTCAAAATACGTTGATCACAGCCAAAGTTATAGGTGTAAAAAACATCTGTCTGGCCACTAGGTGGCGCTGCGACGAAACTGTGCATGCACACTCAGTTCCTGACTGGCATCACAAGTACCAAGTGTCGTGTCAATAGGCCAAAGTTTGACGAAGATACAGCCTAAAATCTGTTTTTTTGCGCTCTACGTAAAATTTGTTGATGCGCTATACGACAACGGATTGGTTTATCGAAATTCTTTTGATAACTTTTTGCCGTGAGGGTCTGTAGATGCTACATACCGATTTTCGTTAAAATTGGGCAAAAGCTCTAGGACGAGTTCGCAAAAGTAGGTTTTACAAATAATTCAAAATGGCGGAAAAATTTCCATGACGGAAAATGACGTCATAGGGTCAAATCGAATCGTCTTGAGCCAAGGAATCAGAGGAAACAAGAATTTCGTTTCTAGGACTTACGGATCAGAAGTTATAAGCAAAAACATAAGTTCAACTTTGGACTGTTGGTGGCGCTAGCGGGTTAGAGATAGAGACTCCAAATTTGCTGTGGGGACACATTGGACTGTCCTTTATCAGTGTGCCAAATTTCATAACTTTCCTACGTACGGTTCTATGGGCTGCCATAGACCGCAATGGCGGAAGAAGAATAATAATAATAAAAAGAAAACTAACGGATACAATAGGGGTCTTCGCCCCTTCGGGGCTTGACCCCTAATAAATATAGCTGCAAGCAGCGATACCGGGGTCAAGCCGAAAAGGGCACAGAAGGATGTAAAGTTGCGTTTGGATAAGCAGACTGAAGAACCTAGGTAAACCTAATGATTTCAGATGAAAAAATGCAAAGGTAATCAACAAAAATAATCTATATTCTTGTCTACTGCAACTGTCCTTCGGTTATTGACAATCATGGAACATTAGAGCACTGAAGGACATGTATGTGATGCTTACAGTGGGCAAACATGGGTCACAACATGTTACAACAAGTTAAAAGAGTCAAAAGAGACCATCCCCATGTCTCTGTGATGTTCTGATACAGAGAAAAAGCTCTTGCAAAAACTGTTGATAACGTATTCTCATTGGTTGCTAGAGAGTAAATGGACATCCTTTAGTGATTATAGTCAAAGCCATGAAAGGAATAATCCATGATGACTCATGGTTTTAGATGTGTTGTTGCAGTAGTTTTAGGCAAAAAATGCCATATTCTATCTCAAAACCAGTAGGTGGCGCAATGACAAAATTCGTGCATGCAACCTCAGGTCATAAATGTGTTACATCTAGCTAGTTTTATGACTATACACTTTAGTTTAGTGAAGAAACAGTTGTATGACCATAGGGTGGCTTGATTTCAATGGTTTTGTTCAATTATAAGGCCAACTAGTGGTGCAACCATTCAATTTTTTTTGTGTAGCCTCAGACTGTGGTCGTACATCAGCGTATCAAATATGGTGAAAAAATCTCTTTGCGTTACGAAGTTATAACCATTTATGTGTAAAAACACAAAATTTAAAGGTAATTTTTCGTTTTTTGCAATTTTCAGCCATTTCTGATGAAAATTTTAATACAGTGCCAATAGAACTTTTTGTTCAGAAGGTAATGCAATATTCTTCCTATGATGTTTTCGAGTCGATCAGAATTACGCTCGCGGAGATATTCGCGTGTGTTTTTTAAGTGCTGTTTTGCTGCGCAGGGCTAACCGTAAGGCGAAATCTGGCATGTTTGGTATCGTTGGACTCGGCGACTATTCAGGACTCCTAAAAATCAAGTCCCGTCAAAATACGTTGATCACAGCCAAAGTTATAGGTGTAAAAAACATCTGTCTGGCCACTAGGTGGCGCTGCGACGAAACTGTGCATGCACACTCAGTTCCTGACTGGCATCACAAGTACCAAGTGTCGTGTCAATAGGCCTAAGTTTGACGAAGATACAGCCTAAAATCTGTTTTTTTGCGCTCTACGAAAATTTTGTTGACGCGCTATATGACAACGGATTGGTTTATCGAAATTCTTTTGATAACTTTTTGCCGTGAGGGTCTCTAGATGCTACATACCGATTTTCGTGAAAATTGGGCAAAAGCTCTAGGACGAGTTCGCAAAAGTAGGTTTTATGAATAATTCAAAATAGCGGAAAAATTTCCATGACGGAAAATGACGTCATAGGGTCAAATCGAATCGTCTTGAGCCAAGGAATCAGAGGAAACAAGAAATTTGTTTCTAGGACTTACGGATCAGAAGTTATAAGCAAAAACGTAAGTGCATCTTTGGACTGTTGGTGGCGCTAGAGGGTTGGAGATAGAGACTCCAAATTTGCTGTGGGGACACATTGGACTGTCCTTTATCAGTGTGCCAAATTTCATAACTTTCCTACGTACGGTTCTATGGGCTGCCATAGACCGCAATGGCGGAAGAAGAAGAATAACTAATAAATATAGCTGCAAGCAGCAATCACCGGGGTCAAGCCAAAAAGGGCACAGCAGAACGTAAAGTTGACTTCGGATGAGCAGTTTAAAGAGTCTAGGAAAATCTCTTGATTTCAGACAAAACAATATAACAGTTATCAGCAAAAAAGCTGTGTTCTCATTTAGTGAAATCTCTCCCTCTCTTTCGACGAGCATTGATAACCAGAACACTGACGTTAAAATGAGTGGTGCTTGCAGTGGCAATTCTCAGCTCTCAAAATGTTACAGTGTTGTTAATGAGTCAAAAGAGATCACCCTCATGTTTATACGATGTTCTGATGCAGAGATATAGCTTTTGCAAAACGGTTGATAAGGTATTCTCATTGATTGCTAGGGAGTGAATTGGCAACCACCAGTGATTATAGTCAAAGCCATGAAAAGAATAATCCATGATGACTCATGGTTTTAGATGTGCTGTTGCAGTAGATTTATGCAAAAATAGCTATTTTCTATCTCCAAACCACTAGGGGGCGCTATGACAGAATCGTGCATGCAACCTCAGGTCATGACTGCGTTACATCTAGCTAGTTTCATGACTATACACTTTAGTTCGGCAAAGAAATAGTTGTATGACCATAGGGCTTGCTTGATATGAAATATTTTGTTCAATTATAGGGCCACCTAGTGGTTCAGGCATACCAATTTTTTTGTGTGGCCTCAGACTCTGCTCATACATCAGCGTATCAAATCTGGTGAAAAAATCTCTTTTCGTTGCGAAGTTATAACCATTTATGTGTAAAAACCACAAAATCTAAAGGTAATTTTTCGTTTTTTGCAATTTTCGGCCATTTCTGATGAAAATTTTAATATAACGCCAATAGAACTTTTTGTTCAGAAGGTAATGCAATATTCTTCCTATGGTGTTTTCGAGTCGATCGGAATAACGCTCGCGGAGATATTCGCGCGTGTTTTTTAAGTGCTGTTTTGCTGCGCAGGGCTAACGGTAAAGCGAAATCTGGCATGTTTGGTATCGTTGGACTCGGCGACTACTCAGGACTCCTAAAAATCAAGTCCCGTCAAAATACGTTGATCGCAGCCAAAGTTATAGGTGTATAAATCATCTGTCTGGCCACTAGGTGGCGCTGCGACGAAACTGTGCATGCACACTCAGTTTATGACTGGCATCACAAGTACCAAGTGTCGTGTCAATAGGCCTAAGTTTGACGAAGATACAGCCTAAAATCAGTTTTTTTGCGCTCTAAGTAAAATTTGTTGACACGCTATACGACAACGGATTGGTTTATTAAAATTCTTTTAATAACTTTTGCCGTGAGGGTCTCTAGATGCTACATACCAATTTTCGCAGCAATCGGGTAAAAACTCTAGGACGAGTTCGCAAAAGTAGGTTTTACGAATAATTCAAAATGGCGGAAAAATTTTAATGACGGAAAATGACGGCATAGGGTCCAATCGAATCGTCTTGAGCCAAGGAATCAGAGGAAACAAGAATTTTGTTTCTAGGACTTACGGATCAGAAGTTATAAGCAAAAACATAAGTTCAACTTTGGACTGTTGGTGGCGCTAGCGGGTTAGAGATAGAGACTCCAAATTTGCTGTGGGGACACATTGGACTGTCCTTTATCAGTGTGCCAAATTTCATAACTTTCCTACGTACGGTTCTATGGGCTGCCATAGACCGCAATGGCGGAAGAAGAAGAAGAAGAAGAAGAAGAAGAAGCAGAATAATTATTATAATAATAATAAGAAAACTAACAAATACAATAGGGGTCTTCGCCCCTTCGGGGCTTGACCCCTAATAATAATAATAAGAAAACTAACAAATACAATAGGGGTCTTCGCCCCTTCGGGGCTTGACCCCTAAATATAGCTGCAAGCAGCAATACCGGGGTCAAGCCGAAAAGGGCCCAAAAGGATGTAAAATTGAGATTGGATAAGCAGACTGAAGAACCTAGTTAAACCAAGTTTAATTAGTGAAAAGAGCCCACCCCCGTGTCTCTACGGTGTTCCGATGCAGAGATATAGCTTTTGCAAAAACGGTTGATAAGGTATTCTCATTGGTTGCTAGGGAGTGAATTGGCAACCATCAGTGATTATAGTCAAAGCCATGAAAGGAATAATCCATGATGACTCATGGTTTTAGAAGTGTTGTTGCAGTAGTTTTAGGCAAAAAATGCGTTATTCTATCTCAAAACCAGTAGGTGGCGCAATGACAAAATTGTGCATGCAACCTCAGGTCATAACTGTGTTACATCTAGCTAGTTTTATGACTATACACTTTAGTTTAGTGAAGAAACAGTTGTATGACCATAGGGCTGGCTTGATATCAAAGGTTTTGTTCAATTATAGGGCCACCTAGTGGTGCAAGCATACAATATTTTTTGTGTGGCCTCAAAATATGCTCATACATCAGGGTATCAAATATGGTAAAAAAATCTCTTTGCGTTACGAAGTTATAGCCATTTATGTGTAAAAACACAAAATTTAAAGGTAATTTTTCGTTTTTTGCAATTTTCAGCCATTTCTGATGAAAATTTTAATACAATGCCAATAGAACTTTTTGTTCAGAAGGTAATGCAATATTCTTCCTATGATGTTTTCGAGTCGATCAGAATTACGCTCGCGGAGATATTCGCGCGTGTTTTTTAAGTGCTATTTTGCCGCGCAGGGTTAACCGTAAGGCCAATTCTGGCATGTTTGGTATCGTTGGACTCGGCAACTATTCAGGACTCCAAGGAAACAAGTCCCATGAAAATACGTCGATCACAGCCAAAGTTATAGGTGTGTAAAACATTCGTCTTACCACTAGGTGGCGCTGCGACGAAACTGGGCATGCGCTCTCAGTTCCTGACTGGCATCACAAGTACCAAGTGTCGTTTCAATAGGCTTAAGTTTGGCGAAGATACAGCCTCAAATCCGTTTTTTTGCACTCTACGTAAAATTTGTTGACGCGGTTTACGCAAACAGATTGGCGAATCGACATGAATTCCATAACTTTTTGCCGTGAGGGTCTGTAGATGCTACATACCGATTTTCGTGGAAATCGGGCAAAAGCTCTAGGACGAGTTCGCAAAAGTAGGTTTTACGAATAATTCAAAATGGCGGAAAAATTTTCATGACGGAAAATGACGTCATAGGGTCCAGTCGAATCGTCTTGAGCCAAGGAATCAGAGGAAACAAGAATTTCGTTTCTAGGACGTACGGGTCAGAAGTTATAAACAAAAACGTAAGTGCAACTTTAGACTGTTGGTGGCGCTAGAGGGTTGGAGTTAGAGACTCCAAATTTGCTGTGGGGACACATTGGACTGTCCTTTATCAGTGTGCCAAATTTCATAACTTTCCTACGTACGGTTCTATGGGCTGCCATAGACCGCAATGGCGGAAGAAGAAGAAGAATAATAATAATAATAAGAAAACTAACAAATACAATAGGGGTCTTCGCCCCTTCGGGGCTTGACCCCTAATAATAATAATAATAATAATTATAAGAAAACTAACGGATACAATAGGGGTCTTCGCCCCTTCGGGGCTTGACCCCTAAATATAGCTGCAAGCAGCAATACCGGGGTCAAGCCGAAAAGGGCACAGAAGGATGTAAAGTTGCGTTTGGATAAGCAGACTGAAGAACCTAGGTAAACCTAATGATTTCAGATGAAAAAATGCAAAGGTAATCAACAAAAATAATCTATATTCTTGTCTACTGCAACTGTCCTTCGGTTATTGACAATCATGGAACATTAGAGCACTGAAGGACATGTATGTGATGCTTACAGTGGGCAAACATGGGTCACAACATGTTACAACAAGTTAAAAGAGTCAAAAGAGACCATCCCCATGTCTCTGTGATGTTCTGATACAGAGAAAAAGCTCTTGCAAAAACAGTTGATAACGTATTCTCATTGGTTGCTAGAGAGTAAATGGACATCCTCTAGTGATTATAGTCAAAGCCATGAAAGGAATAATCCATGATGACTCATGGTTTTAGATGTGTTGTTGCAGTAGTTTTAGGCAAAAATTGCTATTTTCTATCTCCAAAACACTAGGTGGCGCTATGACAAAATTGCGCATGCAACCTCAGGTCATGACTGCGTTACATCTAGCCAGTTTCCTGACTATACACTTTAGTTCAGCAAGGAAATAGTTGTATGACCATAGGGCTGGCTTGATATGAAAGAGTTTGTCCAATTATAAGGCCAACTAGTGGTGCAACCATACAATTTTTTTTGTGTAGCCTCAGACTGTGGTCGTACATCAGCGTATCAAATATGGTGAATAAATCTCTTTGCGTTACGAAGTTATAACCATTTATGTGTTAAAACACAAAATTTAAAGGTAATTTTTCGTTTTTTGCAATTTTCGGCCATTTCTGATGAAAATTTTAATATAGTGCCAATAGAACTTTTTGTTCAGAAGGTAATGCAATATTCTTCCTATGATGTTTTCGAGTCGATCAGAATTACGCTCGCGGAGATATTCGCGCGTGTTTTTTAAGTGCTGTTTTGCTGCGCAGGGCTAACCGTAAGGCAAAATCTGGCATGTTTGGTATCGTTGGACTCGGCGACTATTTAGGACTCCTAAAAATCAAGTCCCGTCAAAATACATTGATCACAGCCAAAGTTATAGGTGTAAAAAACATCTGTCTGGCCACTAGGTGGCGCTGAGACGAAACTGTGCATGCACACTCAGTTCCTGACTGGCATCACAAGTACCAAGTGTCGTGTCAATAGGCCTAAGTTTGACGAAGATACAGCCTAAAATCTGTTTTTTTGCGCTCTACGTAAAATTTGTTAACGCGCTATACGACAACGGATTGGTTTATCGAAATTCTTTTGATAACTTTTTGCCGTGAGGGTCTCTAGATGCCACATACCAAATTTCGCGACAATCGGGTAAAAACTCTAGGACGAGTTCGCATAAGTAGGTTTTACGAATAATTAAAAATGGCGGAAAAATTTTCATGACGGAAAATGACGTCATAGGGTCCAATCGAATCGTCTTGAGCCAAGGAATCAGAGGAAACAAGATTTTCATTTCTAGGACGTACGGATCAGAAGTTATAAGCAAAAACATAAGTTCAACTTTGGACTGTTGGTGGCGCTAGCGGGTTAGAGATAGAGACTCCAAATTTGCTGTGGGGACACATTTGACTGTCCTTTATCAGTGTGCCAAATTTCATAACTTTCCTATGTACGGTTCTATGGGCTGCCATAGACCACAATGGCGGAAGAAGAATAACTAATAATAAAAAGAAAACTAACAGATACAATAGGGGTCTTCGCCCATTCTGGGCTTGACCCCTAATAATAATAATAAGAAAACTAACGGATACAATAGGGGTCTTCGCCCCTTCGGGGCTTGACCCCTAATAAAAAGAAAACTAACGGATACAATAGGGGTCTTCGCCCCTTCGGGGCTTGACCCCTAATAATAATAAATATAGCTGCAAGCAGCGATACCGGGGTCAAGCCAAATATGGCAAAAAATGATTCATACGTGATGACTGCCATGATTTAACATCTAAGTTTGCATTAGTTTTATGAAAAAAAGCAATTTTTTCGTATCTTGAGACCACTAGGTGGCACTGTGCCGAAAGAATAGATGGTGCCTCAGGTCATCACTGTGATGACACATTTCAAATTTAGTGTAAATACAATAAAGCGATACGGAGATATAGCCTTAAATGACTTGACCACTAGGGGGCACTGACCAAAAAATAAATTGTGACTCAGGTCTTGATTGTGATGACACCCACCAAATTTGGTGTGAATACAATGAAGAGATGCAGAGATATAGCCTTAAATGACTTGACCACTAGGGGGCACTGACCAAAAAATAAATTGTGACTCAGGTCTTGATTGTGATGACACCCACCAAATTTGGTGTAAATACGATAAAGAGATGCAGAGATATAGCTTCAAATCTCTTGACCACTAGGGGGCACCGAAAAGTTTACAAGTCCTCCCAGAACATGTTGCTGATGAACCATACCAAGTTTCATAACAATACGCAATTGCGTTTCTGAAATACTTGAACTTAAAGAAAAATTCAAAATGGCCGACACACAAAATGGCCGACCAAAAACCATTTGGTATCGTTTGACTCGGCATGCCTCATGAAATCTAACAAGACCAGTCTCATAATTTTACATTCAAATTTGCAGTAGTTATAACCAAAAATAGACATTTTTTATATCTCGTGACCAATAGGGGGCAGTGTGACGAAATGGTGCATGCACCCTCAAGTCATCACTGTTATGACATATACCAAGTCTCATATTAATACGCAAAAGTTTTGCGAAGATACAGGCTCAAACACATTTTGGCGTGCTCGCCCTTGCATTCTTTGATGCGTTATACGACAACGGATAGGTCTACCGAAAATCTTTTGATAACTTTTTGTCTAGAGTGTCTCTAGATGATGCATACCAAAAATCAAGTCAATCACACGAGCGCTCTAGGAGGAGTTCGAAAAAGTAGCTGTTCAATATAAATCAAAATGGCCGACAGGAAGTAGGTTTGACTCTGACATATTTGGTACAGTCGGACTCAGCATGAGCCAAGGAATCAATAGAGTGAAGTCTTATGTCATAGTGGCAATTTAATCAAATGATATAAAGATTTTAAAAATGTATTTTACATATCCTGACCACTAGGTGGCGCCGTCCTAAAGATTTATAGGTGCGCTCAGAACATGTCACTGATGAACCATGCCAAATTTCGTAGCGATACGCCAATCTGTTTGTGAAATACTAAACTTAATGAGAAAATTCAAAATGGCCGACACCCAAAATGGCCGACCGAAAACCGTTTGGTATCGTTTGACTCGGCATGCCTCAAGGAATCTAACAAGACCACCTTCATGATTTTAGACTCAAGTTTAAAGAAGTTATAAGCAAAAATAGGCATTTTTCGAATCTCGTGACCACTAGGTGGCGCTGCGACGAAACGTTGCAGGCACCCTCAGGTCATGACTGTAATGACATATACCAAGTTTCGTGTCGATACAATAAAGTTTTGCGAAGATACGGCCTCACGTCCGTTTTGGCGTGCTCGCCGCCATATATGTTGTCAATTTATACGAGAACGCATTGGTCTATCAAAAAGCTTTTGATAACTTTTTGTCTGGGGTGGCTCTAGATGCTACATACCAAAGGACATGCAAATCGGACGAACGCTCTAGGAGGAGTTCGAAAAAGTAGGTTTTACGGAAAATTCAAAATGGCGGAAAGATTAGCATGACACAAATGTCATCAATGTGTGCAATTGAATCATCATGAGCAAAGGATTCAGAGGAACCAAGAATTTAGTTTCTAGGACTCACGGGTCAGAAGTTATGAGCATGAACATAAGTGGACTTTTGGACTGTTGGTGGCGCTAGAGGGTTTGAGTTAGACACACCTATGTTGCTATAGTAACTTCTAAGACTGTCCTTAACATGTGTGCCAAATTACATAACTTTCCTACGTACGGTTCTATGGGCTGCCATTGACTTCAATGGCGGAAGAGGAAACATAATAATAATAAATATAGCTGCAAGCAGCGATTACCGGGGTTCAAGCGATTTGGGACATTAAGACCTTTAAGGGCATGGCTGTGTAGATTTGCTGCATTGTACAAAATAAATGATGAAAAATAAGCTACCAGACACACGTGTTCAAAGTTATCAGCAAAAAAGTGTTATCATTCAGTGAAATGTCTCCCTCTCTTCTCACAGAACATTGACAAATAGAACACTGAAGGAAATGTTTGTGGTGCTTGCATTGGCAAAACTCGGGTCACAAAATGTTAAAATAGTGTTAATGAGTCAAAAGAGCCGAACACCATGTCTCTACGATGTTCTGATACAGAAATACAGCTCTTGCTAAATGGTTGCTAGGGTGTTCTCATTGGTTGCTAGGGAGTGATTTGCAATCCACCAATGATTATACTCAAAGTCATGAAAGGAATAATCCATGATGACTCATGATTTTAAATGTAAGGTTACAGTATTTTTAAGTGAAATAACAAATTACCACTAGGTGGCGCTATGACAAAGTCGTGCATGGAATCTCAGGTCATGACTGTGTTACATCTAGCTAGTATCATGGCTGTACACTTTAGTTTAGTGAAAAAACATTTGTATGACCATTGGGCTTGCTCAATGTCAAAGGTTTTGTTTAATTATGAGGCCAACTAGTGGTGCAGGCATACCATTTTTGTTGTATTGCCTCAGAATGTGCTCAGACGTCAGCGTATCAAATCTGGTGAAAAAATATCATTTTGTTGCGTAGTTATAACCATTTATGTGTAAAAAACACAAAGTTTTGAGGTAATTTTTCGTTTTTTGTAATTTTCGGCCATTTCTGATGGAATTTTTAACATAATGCCAATAGAACTTTTTGTTCAGAAGGTAATACAATGTTCTTCCTATGGTCGTTTCGAGTCGATCGGAATAACCCTCGCGGAGTTATTCGCGCGTGTTTTTTAAGTGCTATTTTCCTGTGCAGAACCAACCGTAAAGCAAAACCTGGCATGCTTGGTATCGTTGGACTCGGCAACAATTCAGGACTCCAAGGAAAAAAGTCGCATGAAAATACGTTAAACTCAGCCTAAGTTATAAGCATTATTTGATTCGTCTGACCACTAGGTGGCGCTGTGACGAAACGCTGCATGAAACCTCAGGCCATGACTCTCATCACAAGTACCAAGTGTCGTGTTGATACTTCATTCCTGTCCCCAGTTATAGCCAATAATGTTCTAGTGCCTGCCCACAATTCAGACGTTTGGGCGTGGCATGTTGACCGTGAGTCGAAAGTTCAACTTTTTTTTAATAATTATTGATATTCAAACTCCAAGGAACATTTTAGCACTGGAATGATTCCGATCGGGCGAAAAACCAAGGACTAGTTCGTTTTTATTTTTTTCAACAAAATCGAAAATAGCGGAAAATTTTTCATGGCGGAAATAAAATCGGAGATATACATTTTGTTCGTCTTGATGCAAGGAATCCAGGGATATGAGACACTTGACATTTGGACAAGAAATGTGGGAGGTATGAGCCTAAACGCGTTTGCCATCGCTGTAGCGCCCCCCATAGGCCGATTGGGTTCATGCTCTGTCAACTTCGCGCACGAATGAGACCTATCATTTGGGCAAGTCTCAAGTCTCTAGGCCTTACGGTTTGGTCTGCACGATCCGTTTCACGGCAGAAGAAAAATAATAAAAAGAATAAAAATCAGTACAAATACAATAGGGTTTCAGCCCTTCGGGCTTGAACCCCTAATAATAATAATAATAATAATAATAATAAGAAAACTAACAATAACAATAGGTGTCTACGCCACTTCGTGGCTTGACCCCTAATAATAATAATAATAAATATAGCTGCAAGCAGCGATTAGCGGGGTTCAAGCGATCTGGGACCTTAAAGGGGTCATAGCGTGAAAATCTGACTTTTTCCAAGTGTAAGTGCTATAATTGGGTCCCCAGTGCTTATATCAACCTAGAAAACATGAAAAAGATAAAAAATAAAATAATCGAGAGCACAATTGAATTTCAATTACAACAAACCACCATCATTGTGATCAGTGTTTGCATTTCATCCACTCATTTGCATTTTAAAGGAAACACCCAAAAACTGCACAATTTTGCTCAGGCCTACAAAGTGTCAATTTTAACATGCTATAATAAATGATCTGTGGAGTATTTTGAGATAACACTTCACATACACACTCTGGGTACACAAACAATTTATTTTACATCTTTAAAAAATCTCATTATATGAACCTTTAAGACCTTTAAGGGCATGCCTGTTTAGATTTGCTGCATTGTTATCAAATCTACTTAGAATATGAAATACTAACATGTTACCAATTAGGTAAATTTTCTGAAGAGAAAATTATGTGGTGCATGCTGTTGCAAGATTTGTCACACAAAATGTTTCAAAAATTGTTAACATGAGACAAAACAGCCCACCACAATTTCTCTACGATGTTCTGATATAGAGATATAGGTCTCATATGGCTAATCTATAACACAGCAATGATGAAGAATAAGCTAAAACACATACATGCATTTACACACAGAAGCAGAAATGGCAGGGTTAGGAAATAAGACTTTGAAACAAATGACCAATCTCCATATGCTTGGTGTCCTTTAAGAGTTCATCAACCTATTTAAATGTTTATCCTATGTTCGAATGTCACATGACTGTTAAAACGGATACCGTCAGAATGATTGACGAAATGTTATTTTAACATAATAATACTGACTTCATAAAGTTAAATCATGCATCCATTGATGAAACCTGTGAACACAATTTCATTGAGTATACATTTTAAATAATAAATAATAATTTTAGCCAGCAGATGGCAGAAGATGACCTTCTGCCATCTGTTGGCTAAAATTATTGTTTTCCTTTTACAATTAATTTAACATAAAATTACTATTGAATATTTAAAAGTAAATAAAGGTAGACACATTTTTAACTCAAATCCTGATAAGCATGCTCTTAAGTATATTAATGAGGGTCTGTGTTTCACACAGAGAGTATATATTTTTCATATAATCCTTTTATTGTGTTATTGTAAGAGAATACTAATTTATGGATTTGGAAACAATAAAGCAAAGTTACATATTTTAATAGAAACATTTTTAGGCTCTGTCATGTTAAATTGTCAAATAGTGGTATAGCTCTGCAATTATTTTCATGTGATTTTAGGCTGGGCCAATAAATAACTGATCCAGATATGTTTTCAATATCAAATTATGTCAATAACAAATGTCATGTTATTTAGTAGATTTGCAGCAGATTTGCTGGTGAGCATTTGTCTGTGTTACTTTCATAAAGTGCTGCTTTTTAGTTGGGTTCTAGCAGGTCATTTATGTGAATAATAACCAATTGCATTATCACATGAAGTTTTTGGTGCAATATTTGAAAAATAACATATAAAAATGTAACAACTTTGTATTATACATCATGTCAGGACACGTTTATGTCATGGAAGGTAGAATAGAATCCTAATGCTACTGATGTAAATAAATGGAGATAATGAAAAACTTTAATCCATATCTTTATGAGTTCCTTTAAACACACATGCTGCAATTCAGTCGTACAAATGGCACCTACACCAATGTGTGACATCACATGAAATCTATGCTTACAAAAGCAGGTATTCAAATTCATTACATTTTGTATTTGATATACCTTTACACACAGAGGACAGAAAAATGTACTGCGCTGATTTTATTGTTGTTGACTGAAAAAATTCTAGTAGTTTTGAAAAGTTGTTTTTGTAATTCAAAGCTAAACAACTAAAGGAATAAGACGTACAATTGGTGATAACAATTTGGCATTCATATTTGCTCACAGACTACAGGAAATTGTATTGCATTGGCTTTAGTGGTGTTGAGTGAAAAACCAAGTATTAGTTCACAAAATAGTTTTTTCATATAAACATAAACATATAGAGCAGTGGTTCTCTACTCCGTTTCTGGAGAACCACTGCTCTGCACATTTTGTATGTTTCTCTCATCTGACACAATCAGTTTAGTTAATAGAGATCTCTACTATTGTGCTGATTATGTGAAGCAGGTGTGTTGAGAACCACTGATCTAGAGAACTGTTTACTTTGCACACATTGTGTTAGATGCAAAGATTTTCAGAAAGATGAACTAAAAATCCTCACAGACACTTGGAAACATAAGACCAACAGTCCCATGAGTTTAGTTGTAATCACACACCATTAGGCTTGACTCGTACATGGTTAATACTGGTTGGCTGTTGAGTGGCATGTTTTCAAAGATAAATAATTATCCTCATAGACCATTATAAAAACCTGAAAGTAGATGTAATGTGCAAAATAACAAGTAGGTCAGACAAATATTTATGTGTCATATACATATGCTATAGTTATGGTTATTTGTTCTTAAGTTATAGCGCCACCTAATGGACAATCTCTGCAATTTTTTGCATGTGACCTCAGCTTGGGTCTATACATATGTGTACCAAGTTTCATGTTGATATCTCATTCCTATCATAAATGATAGCAATTTAAGTATTTGTGGCCCCGCCTCTTCGTACTTTTGACCGTAGTGTTGCGACGACGAGTGCAAAGTTCAACTTTTTTTCGATAATTATTGATATTCAGTGTCTAAGGAATATTCCAGCACTGGATTGGTTCAGATCGGTCAAAAAACCTAGGACTAGTTCGCAAAAGTAGGTTTAAGAGAAAATTATGAATATCTAACAAACGATTCGACTGAGACAAGTGCTTCTTGAGGAAAAGTTGTTCATTAAATGTAGCTCTATTAAATGATATAAAGATCTTGTTGATATCTGAAACACTGCATAATACACAATCACTTAAACATTGAAAAAACGTGATAGCGCCTCCCGGAGGCCGAATTTTTTCTTACTCTGCACAGACCTTCATGGCCAAGAGACAAACAGGTCCACCACGTTTCGTTTCGATCGGCCTCCGTTAACCCTGCCCAATAGCTGCTTTTTCTTGATTGGCCGATGGCGGCCATGTTTTTTGAGCTACGCGAAATTCCTTTCCCACACAGATAGTACCCTAGACCAAGAGCACCCGTGCCAAATCTCAAGTTGATCGGTCCCATATTTCTCTAGTTACAGCTCTTCAAAGTTGAAGTAGTGTTATAGCGCCAACTAGTGGTCAAGCGATGCAATTTTTTGCACGTGACCCCAGAATAGTCCGCTGTATATGTGTACCAAATTTGGTTTCGATACCTCTTTCCAATCCCAAGTTACAGCCATTGAAGTCCAAGAGGCTCCGCCCATTGGGGGCGTTTGGGCGTGGCTTGACGACGACGAGTATAAAGTTCAACTTTTTTTGATAACTTTTCATATTCACACTCCAAGGAATATTACAGCACTGGAACGGTTCCGATCGGACAAAAAACCTAGGACTAGTTCGTTTTTATTTTTTTCGACAAAATCGAAAATAGCGAAAAAAATTTCATGACGGAAATGAAATCGGAGATATACGTTTTGTTCGTCTTGACGCAAGGAATCCAGGGATATAAGACACTTGACATTTGGACAAGAATTCTGGGAGTTATGAGCATCAACGCGTTTGTTATCGCTATAGCGCCACCTATAGGCCAATCGGGTTGATACTCTATCAACCTCTCCCCAAATTGGGTCCTACCATTTGGCCAAGTCTCAAGTCTCTAGGCCTTACGGTTTGGTCTGCACGATCCGTTCTACGGCAGAAGAAAAATAATAACTAGAATAATAATAAATATAGCTGCAAGCAGCGATTAGCGGGGTTCAAGCTATTTGGGATCACAAGACGTTTAAGGACATGGCCATATAGATATTCTGCATTGTATATTATACACATACACGTTTACCTGAGAAAGGAGAAACAAGACTGTTAAAGAACAAGACTTAATACTGACATGGTTACACACTCATTTTGTATTTAGTTTTTTTTTATAAAAAACATAAAAATATAATTCTTACTGCAAATGTCATGTAAGTGCCTCCAAAATTATGTTCACGTTTCACAGCTATCATAAAGTGACATGAGTGATAAAACTGACAACTCAGAACAATTGAAGTGGTAGTCTTTCACTAAATTTGATTTTAATATTATAACAGTAAAATCATGAAGTTAAAGGTGCAGTGTGTACATTTTAGTGGCATCTAGTGGTGAGGTCACGAAATGCAACCAATGGCTTAGTCCACTGCTCACCCCTCGCTTTTGAAACACATAGAGAAGCTACGGTAGCCGCCACCAGACAAACATGTCATCGTCGGAGACAACTTAGTAAAAAATTTGTCCGTTAGGGGCTTCTGTAGAAAAATGGCGCCACAAAATGTTGACTTCCATGTAAGGGGACCTTGGTGTTTGTAGATAAAAAGGTCTCGTTCTAAGCTAATAAACACATACCGGTTCATTATGAAAGGTCTTTATACACCCCTGATAATATAGTTTTGTATATCATTTAGCATTTCTGTCAAGAGATCCTTCTAAAAATTACACACTGCACCTTTAAATGTGAACAGATTTCTATTAATAGTAGAATTAGTTAAAGAGTAATCATCTTCTGTGTTTTCTGTGAGTTCAAATGTCAGCCAGTGATTGATCCTCTTCTGCCATCTAGTGAACATAACGGAAAATTGCACCTAAAATCCACAATAAGGAATTTGAGTATATTGCCTGATCTCAATAATACATTGTATGCTTTGTCATAAGCTTTAGGGGCCGTTCGTCAGGGCCATTTTCAAAATGACTGTGTGATAGCTATACTTTTGCAAAGTTGTTTTTGTATTTGATATATATATATATATATATATATACAGTGTAGAGAAAATTGTACTGCACTGGCTTTACTGTTGTTGAGTGTAAGAACTGAAACAATTTAATAAAACAACCAGATACGTTATCAGAATGGTGGATGGTGTTATTAAATCCTGTCAATAACAAATATCATTTCATTTAGCAGATTCATGTTCATGTCCTTTAATCGAGTACCATGAAGGCTTTCTGTTTTAATTAGGTAAATAAAGTGAGGTATGCAAGTTATTAAACCGTATATATTTTTATGGACAAAAGGAACATATACACAAACATGCTCTGCACATTTTGTATGTTTCTCTCATCTGAAACAGTCATTTTAGTTCATAGAGATCTATTCTGTAGGTCTTACTAAATGTTTGCTTGTTTAAATCTTTTAGACATTTTTTTAACAAAAGTAATTGTTCTTATAGAACATATATATTCTTTGACATAGATATTATGTGCAAACATACAAGTATTTCAGATAACAGCCTCTCTCATATTATAGTAGGCCTTAAAGTAGTACTAAAGCTCTACATTTTTTATATTTAACCACTGGCTATGTCCATACATAACTGATACAGATGTGTTGTTTATATCAAATGGAGTTAATAACAAATGATGTCATTAAGCAAATGTCAGTCAGATTTGCTATTAAGCACTTATTAGTGTTCCCACATGTGCTGTGCTAGAGTAAGTTTTCAGCAAATCATTTACATTTAAAATAACCAATTGTATAATAACATTACAATTTCATTGCAATAATTCTATAAACAATTATTAAAAACTTTATAAGATACATCATGACATGTTTATGTTCTGGAAAGTAGATTAGAATACTAAAGCTTCTGATAACCAAATATATATTCTCTTTATGTATGATTATTAGTTATTATTTCTAATGTTGGCCTATTATTGTTCTTTAAGGATCCACATATTTACAGCAATCTTTTTCATACCTTTAGGATTTGAAAAATTCTAAGACAACATTTGAAGCTTTATAACTTTATTGGGTTGTTTCCCACAGGTTTAGATTGATGCATGACTAGCCATTAGTTATGTAAAAACATTTAGGTACTTTTTACAAACAAACCTTATAAAAAACATTTCTGGTGTACATCTTAAGACAAAACTATGGCCCAGATATATTTAAAGGTAGGCCAGTGTAAGCTATTTTCAAGTAAGACAACTAAAACTTAAGCCTAAATTTTAGTCTGGAACTACATTTAAACCAATGGTCAGTAACATTAATCTCTAAGACTAGTATTCAAAGTTAGTCATACATTTTTGTCTTCATGATTGAACATAACTGCTTTAAGTATCATGTGAAAAAATATTTAAATTATTTAAAATATATTTAAATCCAAATAGTTAGACTGATTAGCCCTAACTAACTACTAATTCTTCAGACTAGTCCTTAAAACACAGTCTTAATTATGTTTTTTATATTATATAGTTTTTTTTAAATAACATTACTAAAATATTAAATGTATCATTTTTTATTACGAGTTGAATTTGAATCCCGAGCAGTATTAACCTTACGGACATGTTACTATAACAACAACTCTAGGATGACCTTCGAAGAAACAAATAATTCAACATGAAGCTAAATCGTCAACAATGAAATCCAGCTAACTGAGTAATCCACGTATGAACGACAGACCCAGCAGTGAAGCACTACATTAAAAAGTCAATTCTATGCAATCCAGTTGAGAAAGGAGGATACTTTTTTTACTAGATTTTAATACTGCTAACTGTGTTTTTAAAAATAAGTGGATAAAAAGTTACTGAAGTTGCAAAGGTAGTATATGGAACATCATACCAGAAATGATTTTTAAGAAATTGGGTGGTTTGGAATTTTTTATGCGATACAATTTTGATATAAACAAGTTTCCCATAAAACTGTCAGGTTTCCATAAACAGGTTTGTTTTCTTGGATGCTCATATAAAAACATAACTTTTCTCCACATAGATCTTTTATTTGGAATAACAAGAATATTCTATACAAGAAACAGATCCTTATTTTATAGAAATTGGTATGATAATAATATAATATTAGTGAGGCAGTTATTTAAAGATGATGGTCACCTCTTTAATTATTGTGAATTCCTCAATCACTATAAGATTCCAGTAACTGCTAAGGAATTTGCAGTTGTATTTGATGCCATACCTAGTGGACTTATTCAACTCTTTCAATGTTATACATCTTATGATTGTAACTCCTTACATAATACTCAGTTATGTATTAATAGAGTAAATATTCTAGAAAAAAAATTAATAACTTTTTTATAAGAACAGAAATGAATGTAGAAATGAATATTTGCCTAGATGTAAACCATACTAATCTGCAGTTCAACCTTTAAACAAGTTTTAATTTAAACTATTTGATTGTAATATTGTAGTAATGAGTTTCTAAAATTAATATATATATATATATATATATATATATATATAAATTGTTCATATTTTAATTTGAAAACAGAAGTGGAGATAATTAGATTTTAATTAGTTTTAATTCATTTTGATGATTTGATTATAAAATAAAATAGATATAGTACAGTAAATTCACAAAATAGTTTTTCATATAAACATAAACATCTAGAGAAGTACTTTCAACTCACTGAAACACAGTGGTTTCTCGAGACCCAATGCTCGGCACATTTTGTATGATTCTCTCATCTGACACAATCAGTTCAGTTCATACAAATCTCTACTGATGATTAAAGTAGATTTGTTTAAAATAGAAGACTTTTGTATATGTGCAGAGCAGTGGGCCTCTAGGAATAATTTTGAGAACCACTGATCTAGGGGACAGTTAACGTAACACCCGTTGTTCTAGATGCAAATATTTCCGGAATGATGAGCCAAAAATCCTCACAGACACTTGAGAACATAAGACAAACAGGCCCATCAGTTTAGTTGTAATCGCACACCATTACACTGGACTGGTACATGGTTAATGCTGGCGGCTATTGGTCTCATGTTTTCTAAGATATGTAATTATCCTAATAGACCCTTATAAGAATCTGAAAGCAGATGTTAAGTGCAAAATAACAAGTAGGTCAGACAAATATTTATGTGTCGTATACATATGCTATAGTCATCGTTCTTTGATCTTAGGTTATAGCGCCACCTAGTGGACAATCTCTGAATTTTTTTGCATGTGACCTCGGCCTAGGTCTATACATATGTGTACCAAATTTCGTGTTGATATCTGATTCCTATCATAAATGATAGCCATTTAAGTATTTGTGGCACCGCCTCTTCGTACTTTTGACTGTGGTATTGCGACGAAGAGTGCAAAGTTCAACTTTTTTTTTGATAATTATTGATATTCAGTGTCTAAGGAATATTCCAGCACTGAATTGGTTCAGATCGGTCAAAAAACCTAGGACTAGTTCGCAAAAGTAGGTTTATAAGAAAATGATGAATATCTAACAAACGATTCGACTGAGACAAGTGCTGCTTGAGGAAAAGTTGTTCATTATAAGTACCTCTATTAAATGATATGAGGATCTTGTTGATATCTAAAACACTGCATAATACACAATCACTTAAACACTGAAAAAACGTGATAGCGCCTCCCGGAGGCCGAATTTTTTCTTACTCTGCACAGACCTTCATGGCCAAGAGACAAACAGGCCCACCACGTTTCGTTTCGATCGGCCTCCGTTAACCCTGCCTAATAGCTGCTTTTTCTTGATTGGCCGATGGCGGCCATGTTTTTTGAGCTACGCGAAATTCCTTTTAGACACAGATAGTACCCTAGACCAGGAGCACCGGTGCCAAAGGTCAAGTTGATCGGCCCCATATTTCTGTAGTTACAGCCCTTTAAAGTTGAGGTGGTGTTATAGCGCCAACTAGTGGTCAAGCGGCGCAATTTTTTGCAGGTGACCCCAGAATAGTGCCCTGTATATGTGTACCAAATTTGGTGTCGATACCTCTTTCCAATCCCAAGTTATAGCCATTTAAGTCCAAGAGGCTCCGCCCATTGGGGGCGTTTGGGCGTGGCTTTACGACGATAAGTCAAAAGTTCACATTTTTTTTGATAACTTTTGATATTTACACTCCAAGGAATATTACAGCACTGGAACGGTTCCGATCGGACAAAAAACCTAGGACTAGTTCGTTTTTATTTTTTTCGACAAAATCGAAAATACCGAAAAAAAATTCATGACGGAAATGAAATCGGAGATATACGTTTTGTTCGTCTTGACGCAAGGATTCCAGTGATATAAGACACTTGACATTTGGACAAGATTTGTGGGAGTTATGATCATCAACGCGTTTGTTATCGCTATAGCGCCACCTATAGGCCAATCGGGTTGATACTCTATCAACCTCTCCCCAAATTGGGTCCTACCCTTTGGCCAAGTTTCAAGTCTCTAGGCCTTACGGTTTGGGCTGTACGTTCCGTTTTACGGCAAAATAATAATAATTAATAAAAATAAAAATCTTAACAATTACAATAGGGTTTCAGCCCTACGGGCTTGAACCCCTAAAAATCCATACAAATACAATAGGGTTTCAGCCCTACGGGCTTGAACCCCTAATAAGAAAACTAACAATAACAATAGGTGTCTACGCCACTTCGTGGCTTGACCCCTAAATATAGCTGCAAGCAGCAATACCGGGGTCAAGCCGAAAAGGGCCCAAAAGGATGTAAAATTGAGATTGGATCAGCAGACTGAAGAACCAAGGTAAACCAAGTTTAATTAGTCAACCAAGGTAAACCAAGTTTAATTAGTCAAAAGAGTCCACCCCCGTGTCTCTACGATGTTCCGATGCAGAGATATAACTTTTGCAAAACGGTTGATAAGGTATTCTCATTGGTTGCTAGGGAGTGAATTGGCAACCACCAGTGATTATAGTCAAAGCCATGAAAGGAATAATCCATGATGACTCATGGTTTTAGATGTGTTGTTGTAGAAGTTTTAGGCAAAAAATGCCATATTTCTATCTCAAAACCAGTAGGTGGCGCAATGACAAAATTGTGCATGCAACCTCAGGTCATAACTGTGTTACATCTAGCTAGTTATATGACTATACACTTTAGTTTAGTGAAGAAACAGTTGTATGACCATAGGGTGGCTTGATTTCAAAGGTTTTGTTCAATTATAAGGCCAACTAGTGGTGCAAGCATAAACTTTTTTTTGTGTAGCCTCAGACTGTGGTCGTACATCAGCGTATCAAATCTGGTGAAAAAATCTCTTTTTGTTGCGAAGTTATAACCATTTATGTGTAAAAAATGCAAAATTTAAAGGTAATTTTTCGTTTTTTGCATTTTTCGGCCATTTCTGATAAAAGTTTTAATATAACGCCAATAGAACTTTTTGTTCAGAAGGTAACGCAATGTTCTTCCTATGGTGTTTTCGAGTCGATCGGAATAACGCTCGCCGAGATATTCGCGCGTGTTTTTTAAGTGCTATTTTGCTGCGCAGGGTTAACCGTATGACGAATCCTGGCATGTTTGGTATCGTTGGACTCGGCGACTACTCAGGACTCCAAAAAATCAAGTCCCGTGAAAATACTTTTATCGCAGTCAAAGTTATAGGCGTATAGAACATTCGTCTGGCCACAAGGTGGCGCTGCAACGAAACTGTGCATGCACCCTCAATTCCTGACTGGCATCTCAACTACCAAGTGTCGTGTCAATAGGCCTAAGTTTGGCGAAGATACAGCCTAAACTCTGTTTTTTTGCGCTCTATGTAAAATTCGTTGACGCGCTATACGAGAACAATCGGGTAAAAACTCTAGGACGAGTTCGCAAAAGTAGGTTTTACGAATAATTAAAAATGGCGGAAAAATTTTCATGACGGAAAATAACGTCATAGGGTCTAATAGAATCGTCTTGATCCAAGGAATCAGAGGAAACAAGAATTTCGTTTCTAGGACTTACGGATCAGAAGTTATAAGCAAAAACGTAAGTGCAACTTTGGACTGTTGGTGGCGCTAGCGGGTTTGAGATAGAGACTCCAAAATTGCTATGGATATTATTTAGACTGTCCTCTGTCAGTGTGCCAAATTTCATAACTTTCCTACATACGGTTCTATGGGCTGCCATAGACCGCAATGGAACAGGAAGAAGAATAATAGTTAAGAAAAAGAAAAAGAAAACTAACGGATACAATAGGGGTCTTCGCCCATTCTGGGCTTGACCCCTAATAATAAGAAAACTAACAATAACAATAGGGTTCTACGCCCCTTCGGGGCTTGACCCCTAATTATTATAATAATAAAAAGAAAACTAACGGATACAATAGGGGTCTTCGCCCCTTCGGGGCTTGACCCCTAATAAAAAGAAAACTAACGGATACAATAGGGGTCTTCGCCCATTCTGGGCTTGACCCCTAAATATAGCTGCAAGCAGCAATGCCGGGGTGAAGCCAAAAAGGGCACATAAGAAAGTAAAGTTGAATTCGGATGAGCAGTTTAAAGAACCTGGGAAAATTTCTTGATTTCAGACTTAATAATATAACAGTTATCAGCAAAAAAGCTGTGTTTTCATTCAGTGTCATCTCTCCCTCTCTTCTCGAGGAGCATTGACAACTAGAACACTGAAGAAAATGTGAGTGGTGCTTGCAGTGGCAATTCTCAGCTCACAAAATGTTACAGTGGTGTTAATGAGTCAAAAGAGACCACCCCCATGTCTCTACGATGTTCTGATGCAGAGATATAGCTCTTGTAAAAAAGGATTGATAAGGTATCCTAATTGGTTGCTAAGGAGTTAATTGGCATGCACCAATGATCTCCAAGCCATGAAAGGAATAATACATGATGACCCAAGATTTTAGATGTACTGTTGGAGTAGTTTTAGGCAAAAATACCATATTTCTATCTCAAAACCACTAGGTGGCGCAATGACAAAGTTGTGCATGCAACTTCAGTTCATAACTGTGTTACATCTAGCTAGTTTTATGACTATACACTTTAGTTTAGTGAAGAAATAGTTGTAGGACCATAGGGCTTGCTTGATATGAAAGATTTTGTTCAATTATAGGGCCACCTAGTGGTTCAGGCATACTAATTTTTTTTTGTGGCCTCAGACTCTGCTCATACATCAGCGTATCAAATCTGGTGAAAAAATGCTACATACCATTTTTCGTGGCAATTGGGCAAAAGCTCTAGGACAAGTTCGCAAAAGTAGGTTTTATGAATAAATCAAAATGGCGGAAAATTTTTCATGACGGAAAATGACGTCATAGGGTCCAATTGAATCGTCTTGAGCCAAGGAATCAGAGTATACAAGAAATTAGTGTCTAGGACTTACGGGTCAGAAGTTATAGGCAAATACATAAGTGCAAATTTGGACTGTTGGTGGCGCTAGCGGGTTAGAGATACAGACTTCAAATTTGCTGTGGAGACTTTTTGGACAGTCTCCAGATGCTACATACCATTTTTCGTGGAAATTGGGCAAAAGCTCTAGGACAAGTTCGCAATAGTAGGTTTTATGAATAAATTAAAATGGCGGAAAATTTTTCATGACGGAAAATGACGTCATAGGGTCCAATCGAATCGTCTTGAGCCAAGGAATCAGAGGAAGCAAGAATTTTGTTTATAGGACTTATGGATCAGAAGTTATAAGCAAAAACATAAGTGCAACTTTGGACTGTTGGTGGCGCTAGCGGGTTAGAGATTAAGACTCCAAATTTGTTGTGGAGACTTTTTGGTCAGTCCTCTATCAGTGTGCAAAATTTCATAACTTTCCTATGTAAGCTGCTATGGGCAGCCATAGACGCAATGGCGGAAGAAAAAGAAAAAGAAAAGGGAAGAATAATAATAAGAAAACTAACGGATACAATAGGGTCTTCGCCCATTCTGGGCTTGACCCCTAATAATAATTATAAGAAAACTAACGGATACAATAGGGGTCTTCGCCCCTTCGGGGCTTGACCCCTAAATATAGCTGCAAGCAGCGATACCGGGGTCAAGCCGAAAAGGGCACAGAAGGGTGTAAAGTTGAGTTTGGATAAGCAGACCAAAGAACCTAGGTAAACCTAATGATTTCAGATGAAAAACGCAAAAGTAATCAACAAAAATAATTTATGTTCTAATCCACTGCAATAATCCTTCTGTTATTGACAGTCATGGAACATTAGAGCACAGAAGGATATGTGAGTGATGTTTGCAGTGGCATAACATGGGTCACAACATGTTACAACAAGTTAAATCAGTCAAAAGAGACCATCCCCATGTCTCTACGATGTTCTGATGCCAAGACAAAGCTCTTTCAAAAACGATTGATAAGGTATTCTCATTGGTTGCTAGAGAGTAAATTCACATCCACCAGTGATTATAGTCCAAGCCATATGAAATGAAGAATCCATGATGACTCATGGTTTTAGATGTGTTGTTGCAGTAGTTTTAGGCAAACATAGCTATTTTCTATCTCCAAACCACTAGGTGGCACTATGACAGAATCGTGCATGCAACCTCAGGTCATGACTGCGTTACATCTAGCTAATTTCATGACTATACACTTTAGTTCAGTAAAGAAATAGTTGTATGACCATAGGGCTTGCTTGATATGAAAGATTATGTTCATTTATAGGGCCACCTAGTGGTTCAGGCATACCAATTTTTTTGTGTGGCCTCAGACTCTGCTCATACATCAGCGTATCATATCTGGTGAAAAAATCTTTTTTCGTTGCGAAGTTATAACCATTTATGTGTAAAAACACAAAATTAGAAGGAAATTTTTCGTTTTTTGCAATTTTCGGCCATTTCTGATGAAAATTTTAATATAACGCCAATAGAACTTTTTGTTCAGAAGGTAATGCAATGTTCTTCCTACGGTGTTTTTAATCAATCGGAATAACGCTCACGGAGATATTCGCGCGTGTTTTTTAAGTGCTATTTTGCCGCGCAGTGTTAACCGTAAGGCGAATTCTGGCATGTTTGGTATCGTTGGACTCGGTGACTACTCAGGACTCCTAAAAATCAATTCCCGTCAAAATACGTTGAACGCAGCCAAAGTTATAGGTGTATTAATCATTTCTCTGGCCACTAGGTGGCGCTGCGACGTAACTGTGCATGCACCCTCAGTTCCTGACTGGCATCACAAGTACCAAGTGTCGTGTCAATAGGCCTAAGTTTGACGAAGATACAGCCTAAAATCTGTTTTTTGTGCTCTACGTAAAATTCGTTAAGGCAGTATACGACAACGGATTGCTGTATCGAAATTCTTTTGATAACCTTTTGCCATGAGTGTCTCAAGATGATCATACCAATTTTCGTGGCAATCGGGTAAAAACTGTAGGACGAGTTCGCAAAAGTAGGTTTTACGAATAATTCAAAATGGCGGAAAATTTTTCATGACGGAAAATGACGTCATAGGGTCCAATCGAATCGTCTTGAGCCAAGGAATCAGAGGAAGCAAGAATTTTGTTTATAGGACTTATGGATCAGAAGTTATAAGCAAAAACATAAGTGCAACTTTGGACTGTTGGTGGCGCTAGCGGGTTAGAGATTAAGACTCCAAATTTGTTGTGGAGACTTTTTGGTCAGTCCTCTATCAGTGTGCAAAATTTCATAACTTTCCTATGTAAGCTGCTATGGGCAGCCATAGACGCAATGGCGGAAGAAAAAGAAAAAGAAAAGGGAAGAATAATAATAAGAAAACTAACGGATACAATAGGGTCTTCGCCCATTCTGGGCTTGACCCCTAATAATAATTATAAGAAAACTAACGGATACAATAGGGGTCTTCGCCCCTTCGGGGCTTGACCCCTAAATATAGCTGCAAGCAGCGATACCGGGGTCAAGCCGAAAAGGGCACAGAAGGGTGTAAAGTTGAGTTTGGATAAGCAGACCAAAGAACCTAGGTAAACCTAATGATTTCAGATGAAAAACGCAAAAGTAATCAACAAAAATAATTTATGTTCTAATCCACTGCAATAATCCTTCTGTTATTGACAGTCATGGAACATTAGAGCACAGAAGGATATGTGAGTGATGTTTGCAGTGGCATAACATGGGTCACAACATGTTACAACAAGTTAAATCAGTCAAAAGAGACCATCCCCATGTCTCTACGATGTTCTGATGCCAAGACAAAGCTCTTTCAAAAACGATTGATAAGGTATTCTCATTGGTTGCTAGAGAGTAAATTCACATCCACCAGTGATTATAGTCCAAGCCATATGAAATGAAGAATCCATGATGACTCATGGTTTTAGATGTGTTGTTGCAGTAGTTTTAGGCAAACATAGCTATTTTCTATCTCCAAACCACTAGGTGGCACTATGACAGAATCGTGCATGCAACCTCAGGTCATGACTGCGTTACATCTAGCTAGTTTCATGACTATACACTTTAGTTCAGTAAAGAAATAGTTGTATGACCATAGGGCTTGCTTGATATGAAAGATTATGTTCATTTATAGGGCCACCTAGTGGTTCAGGCATACCAATTTTTTTGTGTGGCCTCAGACTCTGCTCATACATCAGCGTATCATATCTGGTGAAAAAATCTTTTTTCGTTGCGAAGTTATAACCATTTATGTGTAAAAACACAAAATTAGAAGGAAATTTTTCGTTTTTTGCAATTTTCGGCCATTTCTGATGAAAATTTTAATATAACGCCAATAGAACTTTTTGTTCAGAAGGTAATGCAATGTTCTTCCTACGGTGTTTTTAATCAATCGGAATAACGCTCACGGAGATATTCGCGCGTGTTTTTTAAGTGCTATTTTGCCGCGCAGTGTTAACCGTAAGGCGAATTCTGGCATGTTTGGTATCGTTGGACTCGGTGACTACTCAGGACTCCTAAAAATCAATTCCCGTCAAAATACGTTGAACGCAGCCAAAGTTATAGGTGTATTAATCATTTCTCTGGCCACTAGGTGGCGCTGCGACGTAACTGTGCATGCACCCTCAGTTCCTGACTGGCATCACAAGTACCAAGTGTCGTGTCAATAGGCCTAAGTTTGACGAAGATACAGCCTAAAATCTGTTTTTTGTGCTCTACGTAAAATTCGTTAAGGCAGTATACGACAACGGATTGCTGTATCGAAATTCTTTTGATAACCTTTTGCCATGAGTGTCTCAAGATGATCATACCAATTTTCGTGGCAATCGGGTAAAAACTGTAGGACGAGTTCGCAAAAGTAGGTTTTACGAATAATTCAAAATGGTGGAAAAATTTTCATGACGGAAAATGACGTCATAGGGTCCAATCGAATCGCCTTGAGCCAAGGAATCAGAGGAAATAAGAATTTCGTTTCTATGCCTTACGGGTCAGAAGTTATAAGCAAAAACGTAAGTGCAACTTTGGACTGTTGGTGGCGCTAGCGGGTTTGAGTAAGAACATCTGATGAGTTTACAAAATCTCAGACATAAGTTGACACTAACGAAGAAAACTATGAATAAAGTATGAAAAGACAGAGGTATGAAGACTGCCTAAATTTGAAAAGAAAAGTTTGACTAAGAAAATACACACGTAAGAACATCTGATGAGTTTACAAAATCTCAGACATAAGTTGACACTAGCGAAGAAAAACTGTGAAGAATGTATGAAAAGACAAAAGTTTGAAGAATGCCTAAGTTTGAAAAGAAAAGTTTGCCTAAGAAAAAAACACACAACTAGGAACATCAGTAACAAACCATAGGTGAAATATAATTTCATGTTTGCTTCTTACGCAATGATACATGTTAACCTAAGTTGAACCTTACCCCGCAGGCTGACCAAGGGGCTGCTCCGCTTCATAAAAATCCTGCCATTGATAATTTGGGACCCCTACCACGTGATAACCACACACACACACACACACACACACACACACACACACACACACACACACACACACACACACACACACACACACACACACACACACACACACACACACACACCCATACACACACAAATGCACACACACTCGCAGCCTCTCACACACCCACCCAAAGCCACGAGCGCATAAACACACACATACATAAACAGACATGAGCATACCCACAGACACAACGCGACGCGGTACGGTTCATTTGACATTAGATAAAAGTTTACTCAGACATATCTAAAATGTTTGATTCTGGATTGTCTATAAAGAACCTTTTGATGTTACAACGCAAGAGTTTAGATCGAATATTTGTCATAAATCACACACGGGCACTTCATCTTAAAAACATGACCTGTTTAAATCAGAGACGTTCTAAATCTATAATGTGGACAGAATTACATTTGTTGTGTAATAAACACTGGAGGTTAGGTGCCACTATGAATACAAACCAGAAGACGAGATAGAAAGGTCTTAAACTTTAAAAAGTTTATTTTTAAAACAACAGATATGTGTGTGCATGTGCTAATTGCACTAAGCAATAACGTGTTTTAATCATTATCTTGTGAGGGTGACATAATGATACGCCTAAAATAAACTTTTATTTTGCCAGAGCGACAGAATTACATTTATTAAGTTTATTTTAAAACAGCAGATATGAACGCGCACCTGGTTCGTTCTCTGTCACCACCGATGACCGATCTTTAATGTGCGTGAACAATAGATTGCGGTGCATGAACAGATTCATGGAGTTCGTGAAGCGATTATACCTTTATTTAGGTTAAAATAAATACCCTTTAGTCTAAAGAAAGTAGTATTGACGACCCCAGAGATTATGGCCTAGGGGGCATTGCTTATACACGTACTGAATATTTTATTAAATAAATTCTTGGTGTTACAAACTTTTAGATCCTGCAGTTTGCCATAAAATAGGCGCTGGTGCTCCACCTAAAATATAAAACAAACCTTTTACTTTTTGTCAATGTGGGCTGAATTACATTTATTTTACCAACACAGAGTTTTAGAAACAGTACGGTCGCTGAACACCACCGCTGTTCAGACACGCTGGGGCTGCTGGGTGAGAACGGATGGTGAGAGAGAGAGACTCTCGTAAAAACTGTCAGTCCAGAAACTGAACGTCCAAAACAACAAGCATTTTTTTCACATCTATACAGTGATTCTTGGAAATTTGGATAAAACAGGTTTAAATTTTGAAAAAAATATTTTTGTTACATTACAAAATCTGAAGGTATATCATTATAGACCAAGGTCTTGGCTGTTCAGCAATTTACTGGTGCAACCTCCCCTGTTTGTATTTTTTTTTCATAAAAGAGGCGTTTTTCCAATTATTACTCATACAACATTTACTTTAAGCCTAAATAGAAAAATTAATGATTTTTTTATTTTATAAACATATTTTTGTATTAAAAGAGACTATTGATTTAATAACTTAACAGCACTGAAGAAACATATTATAAGCATATTCATTTAAAACAAATAAAACTCCGTCTGATGGTGTTGACAATAATCTGACGGTGGTGACATTGGCCCATAGACTGTAAAAAAGATGGATGACGCGACGTCACCTCCCACCATTGTAATGAATTGAAGCCAAAAATGTCCAACCACGGTCGCCGCCATGTTACGTAAAAACGTCAGTTTGGAGCCAAGGCATGCGCAGAAGGAATCGTTGCGGTATCAAACTTCCGCCCAGACACTCGCTCGACCAATTCAACCACGCCAATCATAACGTCACGCCCCGTTTCTATTGCATCAAATTACATGCTAAAATGAAACTTACCACAATAATGAAGACTTGAACATATACCAGCGTGATAAAAACTACTTGAAAGGACCAAAACCATCTTTTGAAAACTTTTATTGGAAGTGTAAATATTTTTTTTATTTAGAGCAGAGTCCCATTCGTTTGAATGGAGAGTGCGGGGTTTATGACTTGTACTGCAGCCAGCCACCAGGGGGCGATCAAAGAGCCAGAGGCTTCCCTTTTCAAGGCTTATGAGGCACACCCGCATTGGCCTCATTATTCCAAAATGTATACCACTCAAGTCAATGGCTTCTTTCTTAAACTTTATGTAAATATTTGGTCCAAAAAATAACAATCCTGAGCACTGTGATGAACAAATATCAAATCATAACTTCCTAAAATACATAAAACCTGACAGAAAAGACAGAAAACCTGACGGTGGTGACAAAAACCTAATATAGATAAAAAAAAATAGATGAGTTGTTCACATTAGCCATCTTGTTTCCGCTCTGTTGCTAGCTACTTCAGACCTCTTCTTAAAAATGATACATTTATTTCAAAATTGAATCTAATATTTTTTTTACAAAGATGACGGTGTTGACATGTTATGGTTGTCACAGTAGCTGTGTCCAAAAATATGAAGAAGTTTAAGAGAAAATAGCAAACATACAGGAGCTTGAGTGATCTTGAAGCATGCAGTAGAGCTGAAGGTTTGAAAATGGGGTCCTCAGGAATGCAGTTGACCCTGTAGTTGTCTGATTTTATTGCTTTTTATAAATATCTGACGATGGTGACGAATATGAGGGACACATTTTGAGCAATCACAAAATGATAGTAAATATTGTCAAAACTCACTGTTTGTAGTTTTAATACATATTACAATGTACTCTTTCATGTGGTAAATTTATTATTCAATTCAATTATTACTTTTGGCTTTTTTAATCAAGTTGAAATGATTATCTGTTAACCAAGGACAACTGATTTTGTAGGCAATGGGCCAGCATATAATCATTAAATTAATAAAAAATAAACCTATAAAGGAACCTTACATATGTGCAAAGGACCCCCTGATTATAACATTGATTCTTTTTCTTCATGAAAATGTTATTAATTTCCAACAGAATTAGCACTTTTCTTAGTGGGACATGTTTTTGCCAAAGTTTCAAGAATCAGTGTATAAAAATGACAAGCATTCGCGTGACAAAAAACACGCACAGGAAAACCATGTTCAAGAAACCTTTTATTTTGACAATGCGGACAGTGTTACATTTATCGTAAATACACATATACACACTTGGAGGTTGGTGACATTAATGAATTCCAACGAGAAGATGGGCTGAAATGTCTTAAAACATTTAAAAGGCTCTTAACGCCAGATTTAATGGCGTGAACACAATACTGTGCATGAAAAGATTCACGGATCTCGTGAAGCGATTCAACTTTTATTTAATTTAAAATAAATAGACTTTAGTCTAAAGAATGTAGTATTGGCGGCCCCCAGTGGTTTTGGCACAGTTCATTGCTTAATTATACACGTACTGAATATCTCCTTAATAGGAGGTCATTTGTATCTCTAAGCAGCGCTGTCTCTGTGCTATGGTGGGGCCTGAATCCTGATTGGAACTTTTCATATGTATTATTATTCGCTATGAATGTGCGTAGCTGGCTTGCCACTACTTTTTCTAATATTTTAGAAAGAAAAGATAGATTTGAGATTGGTCTTAAGTTATTAAGATCTCCCTGGTCAAGGTTTGTTTTTTTAATGATTGGTCTAATAACTGCTAGTTTGAAAGCTGTTGGAACGTATCCTAATTCTAGAGATGAGTTATATAAAGGAGTGATATTTAGTACTGTGTCTGACACTACATGAAATACCTCTTTTAGTAATTTTATGGGAACGGGGTCTAATATACAGGGTGATGATTTGGATGACGTTACTAATTTAGAGAGCTCTTCTATTGTAGTAGGTTTAAATGACTCAAGATGTTCGTAAGGTAATCTAGTGGTAAATGTACTATTGGGTAGAGTGGTGGCTGCTTGCGTAGTTTCTATGTTTTCCCTAATAAACATAATTTTGTTAGTAAAGAAGTTCATGAAGTCGTTACTATTGTGTTGGAGTTTACTATTGGTTTCTGTTCGTTCTTTGTTTCTAGTCAGTTTCGCAACTGTGCTAAAGAGGAAACAAGGGTTATGATTTTCTTTAATTAGCGTACTGAGATAGGTAGATCTGGCAGTTTTTATAGTCTGTTTGTAGTGTTGAACACTTTCTTTCCATGCTGAACTTCTTACTTTGTGCTTCGGTAGTTTCTTTTCATTTTTCTAGCTACTTTTTTAAGGGCTGCAGTAGGGCTGTCCTCGACTAAGGATTTACATATTCGAATCAGAATTGTCGAATCTTTCCATAGTCGACCGATAGTCGAATCATCTATGTTTGTGTGCATGGGTTGGGAGGGGGCCAGACCAGGTACAAATTGGTAACTTTTATTTTCTTTCACAAGCAGCACACATAAACAACTTTCTGATTAAGTGACCAAAACTGTCTTGCAAGTAATAAACGAAGACAAAACTGACGATGTATGTATATTTTTAAGGTAAATGTAAGGCAACATTTGTTTAAATATTCCTCATAACATTTTAAAGCCACGATCTACAGAACATCACACAAAAATACATTTTGATAACTAAACCTAAAAAAACAACAAAGGTGGCCTTGGAAACTCCGGCTACAATTCAGTGTTTTTATTTAATTTGGAGATAGCATGTCAAAGCAGTCATGACCAAAAAAACCCGACAAATGAGAAAGGTAACACTTTATTTCGATAGTCCACTTTAGACATTTTACTAATTATAAGTAACTTTGCAACTACTTATCATCTACCAATCTTTAGAGAATTAGTAGACTGCCTGGTTAATATCTACTAACACTTTGTGATGATATGTCAACAGACATTCAACTGACTATAAGTATCTTTGCAGGAGCATGTCAACTTATTCCACTAACCCAAACCTCTTCCCTAACCCCAACCCTTACAGTCTACTAATACTCTAATGACAGTTAGTTAACGTATAGTTGCTAATTATTGACAGTTAGTTGACATGTAGTTGCAAAGTTATTTATAGTTAGTAGAATGTCTAAAGTGGACACTCAAAATAAAGTGTAACCATGAGAAATGACAAATAATTTGTGATTGTGACTGTAAATGATAAAAACTAATCTTTATATACAATTCATTAAACGTTAATTTATAACAAGAAAAACACTGAAATTAATGATTTTATAGACACTACGCGTTATTATTTAGCACAGAAATACCTGCTTGCTTGCTTTGACTTTGATCATCTCTGTATTCACTTTAGATACAAAAAGACCGGATGATATAATTTTTTTCAGAAATCTCTTTGCTATCATTTGAAAGTGAACACCGACCGACCATAATATTAAATCACAAGAAAGACATTAGTGTCAGGCAGAAATAGGTTCGGTGCAGATACTAGTTTCCGTTTCATCACCGAAATAAAAAAAACGGCTTACCTCTTTTGTAGTTTACATTTTGACAAACCACTCTGTTTTAAATACATTTTAAAAACTTATACTTGTCGAAAAACATCAGTTTTTTAATGTTTAGTTTGATGAACTCCTAAATATGAGACGCAGAGCACCTAGCCCGTTCGGCTAAATTACATGCGCAAGCATGGCCAGCACGCAATAGCGCAACATCGATACAACAAAAGGTTATCCAAAATTTACATACTTAAATTAGATCAGAATTTACGTTTATAATAAATAATTTTTTTAAAAATAAAATAAGGTCAGAAGTAACAACGTGCAGAACAAATATGCAAAATGCCTCAAGTGCACGGAAACAAAACACAAGCCAAATAGTTAAATCAGATAACCCAGAGTGATTTATAAATAAAATAAAATATAGAAATTATTAAAAGAACGAAAGGCATAATATAATTTGCCAGCTTTGTCTTTTAAATGTAGAAACAAAGAGGCAATGGTTTATTAACATAGAAACCTCTTATGTACGTGTAGCCCGGACACAGGGGTTGTTGGATTTATTAACGCATTTTAAAAATATTTATTGAAAGCTGCTACTTCACATATTATTTGCAGCATTATAATAATATGCAGTATATTAATATATTGTGAGAAAGCTGTTATATGTGAAATCAGATAATGTGTGCACCCATATATGGCCAAAATTGAATAATCCTCTTTTCATAATACATCTGCAACGATTCGACTGTGAGATTGGTAGTCAAATCAGGCTTCTCCTATCGATGCATCGAATCTTCGACTATTCGGGGTCACCCCTAGGCTGCAGTATGATGGTCATACCATGGAGCTGGCATTTTTTCTTTGATTCTCTTTTTTCAAATGGGAGCAACAGCATCCAACGTTTACAATTATAATATCCAGATCTTCACGGTTATCTGCTACATGTTTTATGTGAGACAGGTCTAGAAGAGTGCTAATAAAGCTATCTTTAGTGGTGGAAATTATTGTTCTGGCTAATCTGTAGCATGTTGTAGACTGAGTGATCCTATTTATAAGTACAATGTATGACACAAGGCAATTGTCTGAAACGGCATCGCTCTGGGGTGATATTTCGATGTCATTAATATTGAGTCCGAGTGACAGAATTAAAGGGATAGTTCAGCCAAAAATTATATTAAACCCATGATTTACTCACCCCCAAGCTGTCCGAGTTGCATATGTCCATCGTTTTTCAGACAAATACATTTTCGGATATTTTAGAAAATGTTTTAGATTTAAAGCTAACAGACTGATGGGTAAGCCGATCTGTCTGTTTCCTGACCTGGACCCTGGATAGTCAGACAATATCAAAAGTAAGACTATTGGTCTGATTTCTAGAGAGAATAGCACTTCCTTCCAGAGACGGATGGAGGCCATCTCTCTTTAGCAGGTCAGGTCTTCCCCAGAAATACTACCAATTGTCTGTGGTCATGTTGATGTGAGGCACACTGAATCTGCGAATTCCGGGCAGCACCTCCTCCACAGCTTCCCGATCTGGTGTGGACAGGTCAGAAAAGCATACATCGGATGATCCGCCATTAGATCGCCAACGAAGGCAGGTTTAAGTAAACAGACAGTAAGAAATGCTAGCTTTAGCCGGCACCGACTGGTGATGCTAGCGGGCTATATGCTAACACTGGGTGTTACTAGTGATAAAATCGTTTCGCTTAGTAATACAAATAATTGGTAAATGAATCTCATTTAAATAACACAAAATCACAAAGTCTTTCTGACCCTTCTTAAGGATCTTAAATTGGTCATTATAGGGGGGATTGTGCCCAGAAATTAAATATAAATACACAAATGTGGAAATTAATAAAATAAAATAAATTATAAATAAATACATTAATAAATAAATATGTAAAATAGTAATAATAAATATAGCTGCAAGCAGCAATACCGGGGCCAAGCACCTTCAGCGCAATGAGCACCCAAAGCACAGCAAACATCACGCGATGCAGCAAATGCGCAAAGTGGAGAAAGCGCGCAATACAGAGCCCAGACCCGAAGCAAAGCAAATGCAGAGCGGAACCACCGCAGTGCGGAGCAACAACAGCAAAGATGCCAAAAATACAATGTGTGGAAAACCAGACAGGTCGAGAAGAACATGTTAAAGTGAAAACAAAAGGAAATCTCAATCAGTGATAGTAAGAGCTGATGATCTCAGGTTCCCAAAGCATGGCACTAACTGCGTCTAAACTTAGTAAACGATTAAACCACCGAGTTGGTGTGGCCAAGCTATAGGAAAGAGCTTTCAGAGCTCATCCAGCTCCAGAAATTACCGAAAGTGCAGAAATGACAATGCAGAGCACAAATAACAGAAATACAATGTATATAGTATGAGAATCACATAACTTTCTTTTTTTCAAATAAATTTTTATTCAGTTATCAAAAAACCTTACAATAATCACATGGTTCAGGATTAATTTTCTAATATGCACAAAAGAGGAGAAAAAAATAAAATAAATAAATAAAATAAATAAAATATTACATATGAACACCCTCCCCAGCCTGTTAATATACAATTACAGTGACATTCAAAATAACTTATTAAGGAATATAATTACTTTTGAGGTAACATGAGAAAGAGTCCCAAATCCTGTGAAATTGTCCAATGATGCCTTTTAAAAGATATCTGGTTCGTTCCAAGTGTAGAGTAGATATCAGTTCCTCAAGCCATAGTTTAATCGTGGGGGGATTAACCTTTTTCCAGAGCAATAATAACAATTTCTTGGCGTTATCAAACAATATGTAAGAAATTTATGTTGAGCACTGTTCAATGAACATGTATAATTAGAATGTCCTAATATAATGAGCACAGGGTCCGGAGCAAAGTTTACATTAAGAATATCTGAAAGCACTTTAAATAACTCACACCAGAATCACTGTATTTTATGACAGAAAATAAAACTATGAGCCAGATTAGCTTCCTCTGATTTACATTTATCACAGATAGCAGAAATACTGGGGAAAAACCTATGCAATTTCTTTTTAGAGAAGTGTAATCTATGTAGAATCTTAAATTGAATAAGGCATAGTCTAGTGTTGACCGATTGTTTATCAATATCCTCCAAGCCACTCTGCCAAACCTCCTCAGAGATTCCAACTCCAATCTCTCGCTCCCATTCCTCTCTGATCAACTTTGTAGAAGGGGATGTAGCTGCTAGTAACGTTCCATATATTAAAGATAGCTGACATTTGGTTCCTCTGAACTGTATAAGGCAATCATCAATGACTGAGGGCAGGACCTCGTCTAGGGAAACGTCTCGGTTACGGATGTAACCCTCGTTCCCTGAAGGAGGGAACGGAGACGTCACGTCGTGACCGACGAATTGGGAACTCGCTTAGAGAGACCAATCTGCTTCGTTTACTACTAAAACGCCAATGAACTTGGCATTGAGATATTTGCATAATGCTGGCGCCGCCCCGCCAGGTGCCTTTATAAGCAGCAGGTGCAAATAGGGAAATTAGCTTCTTTTCGCTGAGAAAGCCGGGAGAAAGTGACCGGTCGATAAACAGCAGGGAGCAGCCCTGTGGCGACGGGACGTGACGTCTCCGTTCCCTCCTTCAGGGAACGAGGGTTACATCCGTAACCGAGACGTTCCCTTTCAGTCGGTCACTACGACGTCACGTCGTGACCGACGAATTGGGAATCCCTACCAAAACGCCACTGAGGGCTGACCTCTTCCAGTGTCTGCGTAAAGCCCTCCGGTTCCACTTAAGGAGAAGGAGAATTAGGTTTTAAGGCAGAAGGCCGGGCACTAGATGTTCCAAAACCCCACAGTAGTGCCAGCGACTGGGAAGCGCCCTATCTGAGCGGTATAGGAATGCTGCGGAAGCCACCACCCTGTTAAGGGCTAATGGTGGGCGAAAGTCAACCGTAGTTGAGGTAAAAATGACAGCCGTGGCTGTGTAAGCAAAGCAGTGCTCTGCTAAGGGAAACGTGGGCTGGTAGGATTAACCCCACGGAAAAATACTCACAAAGGAACCCGGTGGGACACAATGTGGAGCCCGAGCCAGACACGTAGGTTAGCGAGGATACAGCTAGTGAAAGGCTGACAGCCAATGCTCCGCAACAAAGGCTGCCAAGGCAGCGGAGGAAGAACAATTCAAACCATTACGCATTTTTGTTCTGAAGGCCTTCCATACTGACACAGTTATGAAGCATCAGTTGGAGGCTGCAAGCCGACCTGCGAGACTGCTCTCCGTGCTCCCCCTGGTGAGGAAAGAACACGAGAGGATACAGGCTCGATACGAACACTGTAAAATCTAATGAACGTATTAGGTGTCGCCCAACCAGCAGCTCTACAGATGTCTGTTAGCGAGGAACCACGAGCTAAAGCCCAAGATGAGGCAACGCTCCGTGTGGAGTGCGCTCTCAAATTAAAGGGGCAAGGAATACCCTGAAGATTATAAGCCAGGGCGATAGTATCAACTATCCAAAGAACAATCCTCTGCTAGTGACAGCTTTCCCTTTCTGCTGGCCACCATAACAAACAAAGAGCTGGTCTGAGGTCCTGAGGCTTTGCGTGCAAACCACGTAGAGTCGCAGTGCGCGTACGGGGCACAACAAAGCCATGGTTGGGTCTGCGTCCTCCGGGGGCAGCGCTTGCAAGCTCACCACCCTATCTCTGAAGTGAGTGGTGGGAACTTTGGGCACGTAGCCTGGTCTGGGTCTCAGTGAGACAGCAGGACCAAACTAAAAGCACGAATCGTCAACAGAGAATGCATGTAAATCCCCTACTCTCTTCATGAAAGCCAATGCTATCAGGGTCAGAGTTTTCATTGATAAAAACATCAGACTCGTAGACTGCAAAGGCTCAAAAGGGAGACCTGAAGGCTTCAGCACCATGGACAGGTCTCAGGAGGAAAGAGGGAGGGCGCGAGGGGTTTAGCCTGCGAGCGCCTCTTAAAATGTAATAATTAAATCATGCTGGCCAACTGATCTGCCGTTGATAAGTGAGTGATGAGCAGAAATAGCGGCGATATCAACTTAAATGGCGGAGGGACAGCCTACCATCTAACCTATGTTAAAGACATAAAGGCACAATGTTAATGGGCATTCTCTGGGGTCCTCGCGTTGCGAAGAGCACCGGGTGACGAAAAAGGTTTCATTAAGCGCGTAAGCCCGTCTTGTGGACGGTGCTCGAACCGCGTCGATGGTGTTAGATACCGCTTGCGATAAATCACCTAAACCTTGCGCGCGCTCAACGACCATACATGGAAATCCCACAGGTCGGGGCGCGGGTGCCATAATGTGCCCCTTCCTTGAGAAAGAAAGTCTTTCCTCAGGGGAAATCGTCAGGGAGGGGCTGTCGCGAGGAGCATTAACTCTGAAAACCAATCCAGTACGGGGCGACTAATAAAAGGCTCTCCTCGTCCTGCCTGACTTTGCACAGTGTCTGCGCAATAAAGCTCACTGGAAGGAATGCGTATTTACGCACCCCCCGCGGCCAGCTGTGTGCCAACGCATCCACGCCGAGGCTACCCTCGGTTAGTGAATAAAATAGGCGACAGTGGGTATCGTCCGGCGACGCAAACAGATCTATCTACGCACAACCGAACTTCTTCCAAATTAGTTGGACCGTCTGGAGGTGGAGTCGCCATTCGCCGGGGGCGCAGCTCGGGAACGCGTCTGCCGCTGTATTGAGCGAACACGGGATGTAAATGGCACGAAGGGACCTCAGATGCTTCTGACTCCAAAGGAGGAGATGACGAGCGAGATGCGACAGGTGACGAGAGCGCAAAACCGCCTTAACGGTAAATAACGCAACAGTCGCAATGTTATTGGTGTCGGCTAATACATCCTTCCCTCGCATCTCCATAGCGGAGCGTACAAGTCCCAGATATACAGCGCACCGCACCGCTCGCGGCAGTTGGGGTGCTATGCACACCCCTGAGACTGCAAGCCCGTCATACGTGGCTGATCATCCCGTGCTGAGGGCATTGCAATATACAGAATGCCAGGAGACCCCTCAGGGGCATATCTTCTATCGGAAATGCCGGGTCTACCACAGGGAAAAATTTAAATGACACGCAGGTGCAATGTTTACACAGTGAATGTCGGTGCGCCTTGCTCTCCTCGAGACTCGATCGTAAGCCAATGCTGAAGCGGTCTCATATGAAGCAGCTCGGGCGGCGTCACAGCCGCAGCATGCTGTCATATGTCCAGGAGCTTCTGAAATTGTTTCAGAGGGACCGCGTACTTCCCTCGAATTAAACCGAGGCAAGTCAGAACTGACTGGTTGCGCGCTCTTGTTAAACACGCCAATTAGTCGATCGAGTCTTATTTCCATACTGAGAAAAGGGGTCCTCTGCACGGGGCAAAGTTGCTCTTTCCCAGTCGACCTGAAGACTTAAACGAGCGAGATGCCGAAGCATTAACTCTCTGTGTTCGCGCACGTCTGCCAAGAACGGGCTATTATAAGTCGACGTAGAAAAAAGCAGAATGCGAACAACGCTCTCTCTCTCTGACATTTTAATGCCGTGACTAGCACATGGAGACACGGAGAGAGAGAGACAGCTCGAATGGTGTACTTAGTATTAATATGCCCACCCCACGACGCAGAGCGAAAAACGGTCTAAAGCGTCCTGGGCAGGGCCTGAAGTTAACTTTTTTGACCACCAGCCACTGTGGCAGGTGGATTTAGAAATCCACCTGCCACAGAGACTTTTTACCAGCCAGTTTTTTTTTTTGCCCGAATAGTGAATTATAACACTGTCTTTATTGTATGAATTAAATATAATTTTTTTCAGAGCTACAAAAGTGAATTTCTCTTTGTCTTAGGTTGTTTGATTAACATTAATGACACAGACTTAAGTAGGTTAATTGAGGTTACTGTCTCTTTAAGACCAGCACAGACTGGTTTTTGACTCTCTATACATACACTTAAGACATAAAGAAATGTTTTATTAGAAAATGAATACTGTTGAGATCATTTTATTTATATGTGCCCTGTCAAGAGCAGAAAGATTTTATGTACGCATGCTTTTAGGAACGCATCTCTCCGATGTGCCCTATTGAGTCCCCTTAAACCCGCGCACGCACACAGAGACAGAGGGGGCACAAACTGCGCACATAAACGCCGCACATACGTTGTTTTTCATTACTATATTCGCAAAATGCATGTTACTATATTCGCAAAATGTATGTTAATGTACTACAGTATAAAGCATAGTAGCGAAACTCTCTCTAAAGTTTACACATCAAGAGTTCTGATCCATCACAGCAGCACTACACATCTGTGCAACTGTGATTGTACAGTAGCATATGTCAGCATTGCATTCTCATCCCATCTCACCAACAGTTTAATACTTACTCGCACATCCAAACGTAGTCAGAGAAGTGCCTCATCTTCTTTCCAATCGCATGAACGTTGCGAAACAGTCGCATCCTCTCAATGAATCACTCAATTTGCATCGGTGATATGCGCAGGTTGATAAGAAATGAGCGGGTGCCGGTTACGAGTCATCCAAAAATATTTTAATGATATTCAGGCCGCGGTCAGTCGGTCGAGTTTAAAAACTATTTTGAACAATTGCGGGCGGGGCGGGTTAGTTGAAAATGTCGGTCGGGAGTGGGTTGTTTATACAATGACCCGCGCATCACTGATTCGCATTGGCTACCCGCCAATGTGGCTGGTAGATTGACAGTGTTACCCGCCAATTGCAAAATCCACCCGCATTTGGCGCGTGGTCGGGTGTTAATTTCATGCCCTGGTCCTGGGAGATGGACACATAAAGTACATGTCTTACAGGTCTAAGGCTGCAAACCGATCTGAATATTGAAATACGAGCCTCGGCGTTATCATCCAAAAAGAACACCTTCGTAGAGCCGGTGCGTAAATCAAATCGATCGTAACCCGCCGCGTATTTTGGGTACTATGAGATAAAGGCTGGAAAAGCCCTATCATCATCATCTCGGTAAGAGGGACCGGCTCGAACATCCTTCGCCAACAGGATATCGACTTTTGCACGCAGTACATGTGCATCGGACGCTTTCACTACAGTGAAACGAAAGCCCGTATTTTGGGGTGTGCCGGATTCGTAACCGAGGCGGATCGTGCGTAAAACCCAACGAAACGGGCTGGGAACTGAAGCCAAGCACCCAGGCACCGTACGAGGAGAAATAACGACACTACCGAAGTACCCGCGGTGGGGCAGCGAAGCGAGACAGGTGGGACTGCCGGTGCGTCTGCTGTGACAGCATAAACATCTACAGTATGTGTGTATGACACTGACCTGAGCCCGCTGAGGGTGACGGTCGTCTGGTCTCCTCTGCGGAGAGCGCAGACCCCGATAAGGGTGCTGGTGGTCCGGTCTCCTCAGCGGAGAGCTCGGACTCCTCAGGTCACCCGCTGGCGATAGAGGAGAGGTAGGGTGAGCTGGTGTGTGCCCGCTCACGGCTCTCTCGATCCTCTGGAGACCTGGAGAGGGAAGAGGAATGCACTCTATGTGTGGTTAGTGGGTACCGGCCGAACAGCCGGTGGAACATATGCAAACCAAGGATTTTCCACCCGACCCTCTATCGGGGGAAGGAGCTCCATCTCCTGAAGAGTGATCCTCTGCCAATCCGGGTCGCCCTTCACTGGCCACTTAAACTCCCGAATTTCACGGGAAGCGGCTAAGCGGGCGGGGCGAGCTGCTGACGACCGGTTCCCCTGCGCTGCCGAGATGGGGTCCGAGGAGGGGAACGGAGGTGGTCGCCGCAGGACGCCGACGGCGAGAGGCAGACTGAGGAGCCGGCGTGGTGGACCAAGGGCAGCTCTCTTCCGCCGGGGCATGACCTAGGAGATCGCCTCAGTCTGCGCAGCGGAGCTGTACGACTCCCCTGGCTCGCCGAAGAGGCCGGTCTGTGAGACAGGAGCATTCAAGTTGTTCTCGTCTGCGTCCGTCATGTCAGCCAGACACAGCCAAAGGTGGCGATCTTGAACCACTGTAGTGGACATCGCACGACTGAAGGTCGCGGCCTCCCTCGTAAATCCTTGGTGAGCCTGCAGCAACGTTATTGCGTGCAGGGCCGAAGCCGCCTCTCCGGCATGCCTGATGGGCAGCGTCCGTAACCGGACGACTGTCTACAAACACGGGAGGGAAGGGTTGGGTGGTCCCTCCAGGAACGCATCCCGCTCCACTGAAGGGGTCCCCGCCCTTAGCGGCTCCGTTGGTGAGGGAGGTGAGGGGTGAAGCTGAACGGCCGGACGGCCGCAAATCACGTCAGCTCTTCGTGCCGTCGGGAAAGAAAGGCACAGGAGGAGAGGACCGAGAGGCCCGAGCAGCTCCGAAGTACCAATCATGTGGGCGGGACGGTTCGGGCGGAGAGGGGTTAACCTTTCCAACTCTACCGTCTCCGCCGCTCGCGGGCACGGCCGCCATCTCCGGAACGACTCTGCCTCGGAGGAAAAATGGACACCCCTCTGATGCTGCAGAAGTGACGGGACCAGAAGGAGGTCCAATGGATTCGGCAGACATCGTAGAACACGACTCTGCAGTCTCCACCGGAGCCTCAACCGACTGAGGATGAGAAGGCCGGTAGGTGGAGGACGCATCCTCCGTCCTACTCAGCATAGTAACGCGAAGGGCGCCCTGCGAGCGCTTGACAGCCGCACCATGGCGGCGTCAGCACTGCAAAGGCGCGGACAGCGTTCCCGTAGAAACGACAGTCGTCTCCGCAATCCAAGAGGGTTATGCTCTCACAGAGAGAACAGAAACTCTCCACGAACGCAGCCCCGGAGTGCTCGATGCCTGAGCACGAAGACAGCGCTCGTGACCGTCACTGGAACCCTATACTTCTCGCATCCAAGATCACACGGGCGAAAAGCTATCCTGAAAAGGACGCTGATCTCTGCATATACGAGAGAGTGGCTGCCTTTAAAAAGACACAGAGCTCTCACGTATCACTCTTTTAGGGAAATCACTCTTAGGTGCTCAGCTGATGATGCGCACAGGGAAGGCAACGCACACACTAAACTCAAAACAAAAAAGATGCAGAGCCGTGGAATACTGCGAGCGTCCGCTGTGTTAGTACTGCTTGTCAATCAACTTCAGCAACCGTTCCCAGAAGAGCAGAGAGTAGCTTCTCAGTAGCAGATAAAGCCGGCTTTCGAAGCGAAAATGCTAATTTCCCTATTTGCACCTGCTGCTTATAAAGGCACCTGGCGGGGTGGCGCCAGCATTATGCAAATATCTCAATGCCAAGTTCATTGGCGTTTTAGTAGTAAACGAAGCAGATTGGTCTCTCTAAGCGAGTTCCCAATTCGTCGGTCACGACGTGACGTCGTAGTGACCGACTGAAAGGGAACTTTATATGTACGCAAGTGATTCCTTATTTGTAAAAATCTAAAAAAAATTATTTTTTTTGGAGATTATATTTCTGTTGTAGTTGCATAAAGGAAGCTAAAGCCCCATCAAGATAAAGGTCCTTGACTGTGCAGATACCCAAATCCTTCCATTGTGTAAAGGTTGTATCCAATCTTGAAGGAGGGAATGATGGGTTATTTGCAATTGGAATTAAGAGAGAGAGAGATTTTATCTTAAAGTATTCTCTCATCTGTCTCCAAACGCGTAACTGACTCTTTATGACAATACTATTAACTGCTGTTTGGTCTGATATCACTGGGGAGAGTAATACTGCTCCAAGATCATAAGGATGGCAGTAATCCCGCTCTATCAGGAGCCAATCCGGGGCAACATCAGACTGTTCCAACCATAATGCAAAAACTTGTAAATGAGTGGCCCAATAATATAGACGAAAATTGGGAAGGGCTAAACCCCCCTCATGTTTGGATTTACAAAGGTGAACTTTTTTGATTCTGTGACTCTTATAGTTCCATAAAAAGGGAAGAATAATCGAATCTAGGTGTTTAAAGAAGGACTTGGGTAATAGTATTGGAATATTACGAAATAAATCTAATATTTGAGGAAGAAATATCATTTTTATTGCATTTATTCTGCCCATTAGGGAGATCGGGAGAGTCCTCCAGTATTGTATACAGTTTTGTAGCTTAGACAGCAAGGGGTGGAAATTCGATTTGAAGAGCAGAGAATATTTAGAAGTAACCGCAATTCCTAAGTATACAATTTTTTCCCTGGACTTTAAATGGGGAAGAATTTATTATGGACATATCCTTCAAACCATGAGTTCACTTTTTTCAAAATTAACTTTAAAGCCAGAAAATTTCCCAAAGGTAGTGATGATCATGAATATAAAAGAAAGGGTCGCCTGGGGTTGAGTAACATAAAGCAAAATATCATCTGCATACAGAGATATTTTATTAATGGTATTCAAAGTACTAAAGCCATGTATGCAAGAGTTAGAGCGAATGGTTTCTGCAAGAGGCTCTACACTTAACGCAAACAAAAGGGGTGAGAGGGGGCAGCCCTGTCTGGTTCCTCTTTTAAGAGAGAAAGGGTCTGAAATCGTTTTATTTGTTAAAACACGTGCTGTTGGACTACTGTATAAGATTTTAATCCAGGTTATAAACTCTTCTCCCATATCAAATTTTTCGAGGACAGCAAACAAATAGGGCCACTCTACCCGGTCGAACGCCTTTTCGGCATCTAGTGAGATCACAACTAAATTGTCTCGGATTGCATTAGGGTGATAAATTATATTAAATAATCGTCTAAGGTTATGCATAGTGCTTCTTCCTGGAATGAATCCATTCTGATCTGTGTTAACCAGTTTATCAATTAATTTGCAGAGTCTATTAGCCAGGGTCTTAGACAGTACTTTTTGATCAACGTTGAGAAGAGAGATAGGTCTATATGCCTCAACTTCTTCAGGATTTTTGCCTTTTTTAGGAATAACTGTGATAACAGCTTCAGAAAAAGTCGATGGTAGTCCAGTTGTTAATGTTAAGAGTGTCAGTGAATTTTTTATATAGTTCAACTGGTAGTCCGTCAGGACCAGGGGTTTTCCCGCTTTTCAAAGTATTTATTGTTTGTTTTAATTCCTCTAAAGAAATATCTTTATTAAGAGCTGCCTTATCTTCTGAAGATAACGTGGGAAGATTACATTTACGTAAAAATGTAGCCATTGCTTGAGGGTCCAAATTAGTGTTTGAAGAGTATAACTTTGAGTAAAAATCCCTGAAACATTGGTTTATCTCTTTCGATGCAGTACAGTGTGTCCCTCCTTTGGTCTTTATTTTAAGAATTGTCCTTTCACTATCTATTTTACGCAATTGTCTGGCTAGTAATTTATGGGGTTTTTCTCCAAATTCAAAGTATTTTTGTTTAATGAAATGAAAAGTTTTATTAATTTTAGTAGAGACTATATTGTTATACTCGTACCTTAATTGCAAAATTTTCTTATAAGTATCTAACGAGGGGTTTAATGCGTTTTCTACATCTAGCTGATGAATTTGATTTCCTAAACGAGTTAATTTAGTTTTGTATAGTTTATTCCAGGATCCTTGGTATGATATGACACAACCTCTGATAAATGCTTTTAATGTTTCCCAGAGCAAACCTGATGGTGTCTCTGGTTTGTCGTTGCTATTGAAGAAAATTTCCAGTTGTAGACTCATGAACTCAATAAACTTGGGGTAATCAATTAACTGGGGGTCCATCCTCCATAGAGGCCGGGCAAAAGATGTTTGATCAAAAACAACTTCAAATGAAACTGGGGCATGGTCTGAAATCAGTATATCATGAATTTTAGAGTTTAGGATATTAGAAATAAGATTGCTGTCTACTAAAAAAAAATCAATACGGGTGTATACATTGTGTACATTTGAGTGAAACGTATAATCTCTTTCAGTAGGGTGCATAAGTCTCCATATATCTACCAAACTATAATTATTAACAAAAGCATTCAGAAGATTTCTTGAATTAGACTGCGAAGGAGTTTTGAGCGATGATCTGTCGAGATATGTGTCCAGGACACAATTAAAGTCCCCTCCTATAATAAGATTTGTTTGGGAGTTTGGGTATAAGAGAAAATACTTTCCTAAAAAAGTCTGGTTGTCAATATTCGGACCATAGACATTTATTAACGTAATCGGGAAACCATAATCTCACCAGATAGAATAATGTAACGACCTTCCCTATCTGTTTTCAGAGCGTTTTGTTTAAATGGAACTCCTTTTCTTAATAAAATAGCAACCCCCCTAGATTTAACTGAAAAATTAGACTGGTAAATCTGTCCTATCCAGCTACCTTTTAATTTGTCCTTAGATTCCACTTTGAGGTGTGTCTCCTGTAGAAAAATGATGTCCGATGAAAGAGATTTCAGATGTGACAATACTTTGGATCTCTTAACGGGATGGTTTAGTCCTTTAACATTCCATGAGATACATTTGAGGCCCTTTCTGATACTTTGAGTAGTTATTTTGCTTGATTAGAAATCAGATCAATCAATTTCACTGTTTGTCTAGAACTTTGGGTTATTTTAAACAGGCTCCCGTCCCACATTCCCCAAAACGTAAACATTAATCCCGTCATCTAACCGACTAACTAGAACACGCGGTACGATACGGAATTACACAACGAGGAAAATATAACAACAAATTATATAATAAAATAAAAATCTAGCAAATAACTTCAAAAAGTATCAAACCTTAAACTTCCAACTATTCGTATCAACACAGCTCCATAATAAGGAGTACAAGAGGAGCATCTCAATATAACAACATTTGTCATGTAACAGTTATAACGTTACAAAGAATCAATGTTAATTTAAGCTCACCAGTCACATTATTCTGATCTTATTTAACTCAGTCCGACGACATCTTTACACTGGTTCTGAAATTCCAAAGTTGCTTTCGGCGAACTTGACCGCTTTGTCCGGGTCGGTAAAGTAGAATTCTTTACCGTTGTGCGAAACCCTCAGTTTAGCGGGGTATTGCATTCCGTATTTGACTCCGGGTTTATCCCTCAGCAACTCCCTCGGGGGTTTAAAAAGTGCGCGTTGCTTTACCACAGCAGGTGGATAGTCCGGAAAGATGTTGATTCTTTCGCCCCTAAAGAGAATACGCTGCACCCTGGCTGCCTTTTGCATTATTTCTTCCATCTCGTGCACATAATGCAAACGCAAAATGAAGGCACGAGGGGGTTCATCATTTCCAGGACGAGCGCGTACAGCTCGGTGGGCTCGGTCCACGTGCGGGGGTTTCTCTAAAGATAGGGTCTCTGCGAGGAGCAACGAAGTCTCAGGCTTTACTCCAGATTCGAAAAAATGTGTACAACCCCAAATCAGAAAAAGTTGGGACACTGTAGAAATTGTGAGTAAAAAGGAATGGAATAATTTACAAATCTCATAAACTAATATTTTATTCCCAATAGAATATAGATAACATATCAAAAGTAGAAAGTGAGACATTTTGAAATGTCATGCCAAATATTGGCTCATTTTGGATTTCATGAGAGGTACACATTCCAAAAAAAAGTTGGGACAGGTAGCAATAAAAGGCCGGAAAAGTTAAATGTACATATAAGGAACAGCTGGAGGAGGACCAATGTTTAGGAATAGTAATGTTGTCCCATTCTTGTCTAAAACAGGCTTCTAGTTGCTCAACTGTCTTAGGTCTTCTTTTTATTGCATCTTCCTCTTTATGATGCGCCAAATGTTTGGGTGACAGATCTGGACTACAGGCTGGCCATTTCAGTACTCAGATCCTTCTTCTATGCAGTCTTGACATTGTAATTGATGCAGTATGTGGTCTGGCATTATCATGTTGGAAAATGCAAGGTCTTCCCTGAAAGAGACGACGTCTGAATGGGAGCATATGTTGCGCTAAAACTTGGATAAACCTTTCAGCATTGATGGTGCCTTTCCAGATGTGTAAGCTGCCCATGACACACGCACTCATGCAACCCCAAACCATCAGAGATGCAGGCTTCTGAAATGAGCGCTAATAACAACTTGGGATGTCCTTGTCCTCTTTAGTCCGGATGAAATGGCGTCCCAGTTTTCCAAAAAGAACTTCAAATTTTAAATCGTCTGACCACAGAACAGTTTTCCACTTTGCCAAAGTCCATTTTAAATGAGCCTTGGCCCAGAGAAAACGCCTGCACTTCTGGGCCATATTTAGATATGGCTTCTTTTTTGACCTATAGAGTTTTAGCTGGCAACGGCGAATGGCACGGTGGATTGTGTTCACCGACAATGTTTTCTGGAAGTATTCCAGAGCCCATGTTATGATTTCCATTACAGTAGCATTCCTGTATGTGATGCAGTGCCGTCTAAGGGCCCGAAGATCACGGGCATCAAGTATGGTTTTCCAGCCTTGACCCTTATGCACAGAGATTGTTCCAGATTCTCTGAATCTTTGGATGATATTATGCACTGTAGATGATGATAACTTCAAACTCTTTGCAGGTTTTGGGGGAATTGGTGATTCTCTGCCCATCTTGACTTCTGACAGACACTGCCACTCTGACAGGCTTTTTTATACCTAATCATGTTGCAAATTAGTCCTTAAGCTGTTCCTTATATGTACATTTAAATTTTCTGGCCTCTTATTCCTACCTGTCCCAACTTTTTTGGAATGTGTAGCTCTCATGAAATCCAAAATGTCAAAATGTCTCTCTTTCAACATTTGATATGTTATTTATATTCTATTGTAAATAAAATATATGTTTATGAGATAAGTAAATTATTCCATTCCTTTTTTACTCATAATTTATTCAGGGTCCCAACTTTTTCTGATTTGGGGTTGTAAAAGGAGTAGCGAAAAAATCATTTACCATATGCCTTACAATAACACATGAACAGAATGATGGAAAATGACAAATGAGGTATTGTTGCAATTGGCATAAACCAGTGAATCCAGTTTCACAAAAAAATTATATTAGACAAAGTATTAAGAAGTTATAAGCATTTCTATAAGAACTGTTATAGTTCATAACCCCTAGGTGGCGCTGTACTCTGACTTCCCAGATACCTTCAGGACATCATGCCGAAGCTCCCTACCGATTTTTGCACGGATATGTACAATAGTTTAAAAGATATAACAATTTATTACAAATTACAAAATGGCGGACAGGTCAAACTCGACATAAGACATATATTGAGAGATTTGTCACCGAATTTGGCATGGACCCCCAGTTCATGGTCGACATGACGTGTACCAAATTTCATTTCAATTGATCAAAGAATGACTGAGAAACAGCCTCAGAACTATTTTTGTGTCAACCTCGTTAAGTTTGAGCATTTATTACTTTTGAAAAAAGATAAATATCAAAACTTCTGTTCAGTCATTTCTGTGCCGCCCACTCCAAAGATCACCTGTGCCTAAATTCATAACAATTGAACCAAATTTGAAGGAGAAGCAAAAAAAACTAAATACTGTACATTTCAAAATGGCCGCTACTGTAATGGGTGGAGTCTTACTGTAAGGTATTAAAAACAATAAGCGTGACGAGAGCAATCACGTGTACTAAGTAGAATTTTCATAGATCAAGCGGATCAGTAGTTATAACCATTTGAACATTGAATTTTTCACTGCTGGTGGCGCTATAGAGTTAGTGCTAGAGACCGCATTTTTGGTCACATGACTTTTTAGGACCACCACTACAACTGTGCCAAATTTAATAATTTTCCTACTTACGGTTCATAGGGCTGACATAAACGCCTATGTCTGAGAAGAAGAAGAAGAAAAAGCAGAATAATAATTAGTGATGTGACATCTGAAACGAGGCTCCGGAGCTTGTGTTGAGCAAAAAGGGGCATTCCAGATGAAGCCCCGTTTCGAGGCTTGTATCGTTTCCGTGAAAATCACGTGACGATGACAAACCAGGCCTCGGTTTCTGTTGAATACGTCATTGCTTCATTCTGAGTATCGCTTCCGGATAAAAATGGTTCGAAACTCGTGCCCTCTTGTGGGGTTTGCAGTAGGCATTTGCATTGGTGTTGAGGAGTTGGTTGTACGTAGTAGCAAGTTGTAGCGAGTTTGTAGTGAGTTTGTAGGAAGTTGTAGTGAGTTTGTAGAATAGTTATCTTTATATATCATAGCCTGTATTATATATTATATTACACTTAGTTAAGTAGATTATTAGATTAAATTATACATAGCCTAGTATAGTAGATCATAAGAGTAAATTAGCATATATCTAGTATAATACCTATAATACGTAATTATATATATATATATATATATATATATATATATATATATATATATATATATATATATATAGAGCTTATATTAGTAGTATTGTTATTAATATATATATTATTATATATATAGTCTATATTAGTATTGTTATTATTATTATATATAGTATATAACTGTATTAGGGATAGCCTAGAAAGTTAGTCTAGTGCAAACGTTGACAAACCTAGAGGCCTTTTTGTCTTTATAATGCCAGCAAGAAAGAGGAGAACTTCTCCTGTCTGGGAGCATTTTGAATTGGTTGCTCATAACAAGGTTTGTATGCATTTAGATAATTTATTGTCATAATATCACATAATCCTCACCATATGACTGTATAATGACAATGTGTATTATCTGCATGTTGAAGGTGAAATGTTTGCTGTGCCACAAAGAGCTGACTTACAGCAACAACACCTCCTCCATGCTTAGGCATTATCGTGCAATGCATGAGGATGTGCAACCTGCTGCAAACAGACCACACACTAGTCAAAGTAATATTTAATCTTTATTTCATTATTTTAATCATGTGTCAGGCTCCTACTATACACCAGCATTGTACTGTGTTATAGATTACAGAAAGAAAATGATGGATGAGGCTTTGGTCAACATGGTCATCAAAGACTCCCAACCCTTTTCTGTTGTGGATGATGTGGGGTTTAGAGAGCTTGTGCATGTACTGGATCCATCCTATGTTCTTCCAACAAGAAAGGTACTGTATATGAATAGAGTAAAGTAGTTTATTGTTATACAGTCATAATGAATAGTAACAATTCATATTTTTGTTCTCAGGCTTTGAAGTCCATGGTTGATAGCAGGTATGAGGAGCTTAAGGAGAAGGCCAAAGAGAAATTGGACAATGTTGTTGCTGTTAGCCTTACATCCGACATGTGGACATCGATAAACATGGAGGTTTACCTGGCTGTGACATGTCATTTCATTGATGCCAATGACCAGCTTGGGACAATCTTGCTTGGGGTGCAAAATTTCCCAAACACCCATACAGCAGACAACTTGGCTATTGCTCATAATATGGTCATGGAGGAGTGGGGCATAAAGGACAAGGTGAGGTGCCTTGTCACGGACGCTGCTGCCAATATGATTGCCTGTGTCAGGGCATTAAATATTAGGCATGCCATATGCATTGCACATGCATTAAATTTAATTGTCAGAAAGTCTTTCGACGATGTACCAGCCTTAAATCAGCTTCGCACCAAATGTAGGAAGCTTGTTACCTACTTCAGGACCAGCACAACAGGCAAAGAAAGACTGGCCCAAGTGCAGGTGCAGATGGGGAGACCAACTCTAAAAATTATTATTGAGGTGGACACCCGTTGGAACAGCACATACAGCATGCTGGAAAGCAGGGCCGTGCACAGACCTTTTGAGGGGCATGTGCTGAAACTGAAAAAGGGCACCCCCCAAATAAATATCACTTAATAATCATCTTAATAGCTTTATATTTATTTGCTATTAATGATTGAAAAAAATCACTATTAATGAATGAAAAATGACATTTTATGATAGCTTGGCATTATACAGTGCAAAGAATATCTGCCCTTGTAAGTTGGCTTTAACAATTTACATCCTGGGTGTTTGTCTGTATTAGGCCTATTTGTAGTCATGTGTTTGTGAAGTGCTCTTGTGTACTCGCTCTTATTTAATTGTAGAATATATTAATTTAAATTTTTTCCTCTGCTTACATACATAAACCCAGCTAGAAATTTTTTGTTCTAAAAATGTTCTGAGAACATTAGCATGCATTGTTCTATAAATGTTTTTAGCGATTAGTTTTATTTTAGTTCCCAGAATGTTCTTTTAAAAGTTTGTAGAACATTCTTTACAAACATTTTTAAAATGTTTAGCGATAACGTTCTTATAACATTACTGTCTAACATTGTTGATTTTATGTAAATATGTTCTCTAAATTGAGTGTGAGTAATTCTCATGAAGTGGGCGGAGTTAACTTACACAGGTGTGCAATCATTAATAAAAAGGCCGCTACTCTATTGTGTGGGTGTGCAGGCTAAACGCCAGTTCGTGTCTTGAGTCGTAACTCTTTTATCCTCCGTTATGTGTGACCGGTTACAAAGTTCTAACTCAAATGGCTGCGCCAACAGGTTATGGGCCCAGTAAAGACTTTGGGAACCGATGGAATCGATTATGTTTCGACGGAGAGGAAAAGAATTACGAATTATGGGAAGCAAAGTTCCTTGCACACTTGCGTCTTCTGGGATTGAAATCCACCATACTGGGTGAAGCATCAGCTGTGGATGATGAAGGTGCGGATGAGGAAGACGGTGATAGTAAAAACGAAGAGGCATACGCAGTTCTGATCCAACTATTAGACGACAAAAGCCTGTCGCTTGTGATGAGAGAGGCCGCGGATAATGGCAAGAAGGCGTTAGAGATTTTGAGAGATCACTACGCTGGTAAGGGAAAGCCACGTGTGATAAGTTTGTATACGGAGTTGACATCTCTTCAGAAAGGTTTAAATGAAATCGTTACAGATTACATTATTCGTGCAGAGACTGCCATCACAGCATTGCGAAATGCGGGAGAGACTTTAAGCGATGATTTATTGACTGCCATGATTCTAAAAGGTTTGCCCGATACTTTCAAACCATTCTCCATTTTCGTTACGCAGAGTGATGAAAAACTATCATTTGCAGACTTTAAAGTAAAACTGAGGAGCTATGAAAGCACCGAGAAGTTTAGCACTGCTGGTTCGGGAGAGGACAGCGTAATGAAAGTTAAAGGAAGGGACAACTGGAGCATGAGACTTACCTGTTACAACTGTGGCCAGAAAGGTCATAAAGCCGCGGAGTGCACGGTGGTTGCTGGAGAGCGCGGAGAACGGAGACAATGGTGTAGTTTCTGTAAGAGCACCTCGCATAAAGACGTGCACTGTCGTCGAAGAAAGCGGGATAAAGTTAAGCAAGCGATGGATGAAGAGGAGGATCACACATTCGCGTTTATGGTGGAGCAGGTGAATAAAGTCCCGGTTGATGGAGTGGAAATGAAAGGTCTCATGGTAGATTCTGGAGCTACTAAACACATCGATAAGGACATTGAAAAGTTCGTGGATTTCGACTTAAGTTTCAAGCCTCAGAGCCACATTCTGGAGCTGGCTGATGGAGAACAGGCCAGTGGTATCGCGCTGAAGAAAGGTACCGCTAAATTGCGTTTGAAAAACAGCAATGGCCGCATTGTGGACATGATGTTGACGGAGGCACTTTACGTGCCATCATTTTCTCAGGACATCTTTTCTGTCAAAGCGGCAATTTCACACGGAGCGACAGTAATCTTCAAAGAGGGACAGAACCGACTCATTCACAAAAATGGTACAACTTTTGATATTCATATGTATGACAGACTGTTTTATCTGAGTACTGTTGCTAACGAGATTGATGAGTGTAATGCATGCTTTGATATTCAAACATGGCATGAAATACTGGGTCATTGTAAATATGATGACATGTTAAAGTTGGAGAATGCCATAGCCACAGAGAAATTCATTGCTGATGTTGCACCCTATGGTAAAATTAAATGTTTAAGATCAGATAATGGAACAGAGTTTACATCCTCTGTATTTCAGGCATTGCTCCGCAAAAATGCCATTAGACATGAAACCTCAGCTCCTTATTCACCCCATCAAAATGGGACAGCTGAAAGAGCTTGGAGGACTTTGTTTGAAATGGCAAGATGTATGTTAATTGAGATTAAATTACCAAAGTAGTTGTGGACATATGCGGTACAAACCGCTGCTATAATCAGAAACAGATGTTATAATAGACGTCTGGGACAAACTCCATACTATCTGATAACTGGGAAAAAGCCTGATCTATCCAAAATGAGAGTGTTTGGGTTAGAGTGTTATGCATACAAGTATGACAAGAAAAAGTTGGATGCACGATGTGAAAAGGGTATATTTGTTGGTTATGACAAAAATAGCCCTGCTTATCTTGTCTTCTATCCAAACACAGGGAAAGTACTTAAGAGTAGACTGGTGAAGTTTTTCATAAAAAGTACAAATGAAAGGGATACTCAGACAGTGGAGGATGTGGATGAATATGTGGAATACAGGAAGGAGGTGGAAACCTTAGTACCAAAACAGAACAAGACTAAGGTAATTCCACAAGAAATGAAAGTTGAGGGAGAAGTCAGCACAAAGGGTGAAAATGAGAGCAGTCAAGGTACTAGATATCCAAAAAGGGAGAGAAAACCCCCAAAGTACTTTGCAGATTATGAGTATGAGATCAAAGATGATGCAGATCAGCCATTGACTATTGACTATTGCTATCGTGTTGCATGTGATGTTCCCCAGACACTGAAGGAAGCCTTAAGCTCTTCAAAATCAGAGCAGTGGGTTGAAGCTATGGAGGATGAGATGAACTCTCTGAAAGAGAATAATACTTTCACATTAACAACTCTACCAGAAGGTAAACAGGCAGTGGGGGGAAGATGGGTTTACTGTATGGTGTGAAGGAAAATCCTGATGGGAGAATATATAAGGCCAGGTATGTGGCAAAGGGTTATAGTCAAGTGGCAGGTATTGATTATAATGAGGCATTTTCACCTACTGCCGATATAACTTCAGTACGTGTTCTAATGCAGCTTGCTGCACAATATGATTTGAAGTTACATCAGATGGATGTTAAAACTGCATATCTGCATGCTCCTATAGATTGTGAAATTTATATGAAGCAACCTGAAGGATTTGAAGTTGAGTCAAAAACAGGAGAAGAACCAGTATGTAAGCTCAATAAATCACTGTATGGTCTGAAACAATCAGGACGAAATTGGAACAAAATGTTGCATGATTTCTTAATTGAAAATGGTTTTGTTCAAAATTCAGCAGATTATTGTGTTTACTGTAAACAAACTGACAAAGTCATACTGATAATTTGGGTTGATGATCTTATCATTGCAGCAAGTAATGATCAAACACTCCTTGATGTGAAGGAAATGTTGGGAATTAAATTCAAGGTTAAAGATCTGGGAAAACTTCAACATTTCTTGGGCATTGACTTTACGCAAGAGCGTGGTAAAGTTAAAATGAATCAGGAAAGATACATTTTTAAAATTTTGGAAAGATTTGATATGACTCACTACAAACCAAGATCAACCCCATGTGAAATCAAAGTGAAATTTGACACTGATGGTGAACCTGTTGACCTAAAGAGGTATCGAGAAGTGATTGGAAGTTTGATCTATATTATGACAAGTACTCGCTCAGATTTGAGCTTCATTGTTAGTAAATTGTCACAATATCTAAGGGCACCAAAAGAACAACATTGGGTTGCTGCTAAACATGTGTTGAGATATTTGAAAGGCACAGCAGACTTGGAACTATGCTATAAGAAAAGTGATATAAATCTTAAACTTGTGGCTTATAGCGATGCAGACTGGGAAGCAGACTTGAATGACAGGCATAGTATTACTGGCTACTGTTTCAGTTTGTCTAGAAATGGGCCTGTTATTTCTTGGAAGTCTAAGAAACAACAAAGCGTTGCTTTATCCACATGTGAAGCTGAATATATGGCTTTATCAGCTACTGCACAAGAAAGCTTGTATCTGACCAATTTAATTAATGAAATGGACAATGTACTTGAATATGCCCCAGTGACTATTTTTGAGGACAATCAGGGTGCCATTGCACTTTCAAAGAATCCGGTCTGTCGGGTAAGCATATCGTCATGAGGTATCATTTTGTTCGATCTGCATTAAATGATGGCAAAATAACTCTTCATTATTGTCCTACAGTTGATATGGTGGCAGACATCTTAACAAAATCTGTGTCTAAAGCAAAAATTGATAAATTTATGTGTTTTTTATTTGGAGTGTGATGGATTAATTGTATTTTGGAACTGTATGTATGTGATGCACTGTGTTATATTCTGTCAATTTAAGAACAAGTGGGGGTGTTGATTTTTTGTAAATATGTTCTCTAAATTGAGTGTGAGTAATTCTCATGAAGTGGGCGGAGTTAACTTGCACAGGTGTGCAATCATTAATAAAAAGGCCGCTACTCTATTGTGTGGGTGTGCAGGCTAAACGCCAGTTCGTGTCTGAGTCGTAACTCTTTTATCCTCCGTTATGTGTGACCGGTTACAAAGTTCTAACTGAAATGGCTGCGCCAACAAACATTCTAAGAAAGTTTTCAGCGGCTAGTTTTATTTTTGTTCCCAGAATGTTCTTTTAAAAGTTTGTAGAACATTCTTTACAAACATTTTTAAAATGTTTAGCGATAACGTTCTTTTAACATTATTGTCTAACGTTCTTAGAAAGTTTTCAGCAGCTAGTTTTATTTTTGTTCCCAGAATGTTATTTTAAAAGTTTGTAGAACATTCTTTATAAACATTTTTAAAATGTTTAGCAATAACGTTCTTATAACATTACTGTCTAACGTTCTAAGAAAGTTTTCAGCGGCTAGTTTTATTTTTGTTCCCAGAATGTTCTTTTAAAAGTTTGTTGAACATTATTTCCAAACATTTTTAAAATGTTTAGCGATAACGTTCTTATAACATTATTGTCTAACGTTCTTAGAAAGTTTTCAGGGGGTGTTTTTATTTTTGTTCCCAGAATGTTATTATAAAAGTTAAGATAACATTTTTAAACAACATTATAAAAATGTCAAATCCGAACATTTTTACACATTGGTGGTCTTTAACATGATAAAAAAAAGATTTGTCTAGTTAGCAGATTCAAGCAAGCCGCTCCCTTCAAGCATGCCGCTCCCCTCTGGAGCTGCTGCTGCATGTTCATAGGATAAATTAACTACATAAAAAATCTAATAGAACTGCTTAAATCTGAACATTTTTAAACATTTGTGGTCTTCAACATGATTAAAAAAAAAAAGGATTTGGCTAGTCAGCAGATTCAAGCATGCTGCTCCCCTCTGGAGCTGCTGCTGCATGTTCGTCACTATCCATGGATGGTCCTCCAACCTGCAAAGACAATTAATATAAAATAAAATCTGAATAATTTTTGATTTCTTTAAAAAGTAGATGCTGTCTTTTGAATGCATGTAAAAACAAAGGTTAATAAAAATAAATTATTGCATTACAATTAAGTAAAAGTTCAAATAAAAACAAAGTAAAACAAAATAAAGTTATAAATACTACATACAGAAAAAATATATATTTTTAATTTATATTCATATTTTCATATTTTTAAATGTAATTATTTATATATCTAATTGCAAGTGTAATCTTTCATAAACAGCATACACAAATAGCTTATTTATATTTACAACAGAAAAGATGGATAAATGAACCAAACTACTAAAAACGTTTCTATTTTTTTTACAAAGGCATATTTTCTTTTGGTTTTGTCAAATGAGAAAACATTATTTGAAAATGTACATTACCATCTCAAACCACCCTGTCACTAAAATCGAATTTATACCATGTAAATTTGCAGCCACTAGGGCTGTCACTTTCCATTTAAAAATTGATTGCACCATCGATAGGGACCAACCAACACAAGTTTCGAAAACGAAAATAAGGAATCGATTTTAACGGCCTTCTCTTTCGTCACGATACGAACGCATGTCACACAGCAACTGCAGGTTCTGACTTCTGACACATACACACACACATAGCCTATTTAAGCAAAAAATGTCTCTTTTTACAATAAAAATGTGAATTCTGCTGGTATCTCATGCATACAGATTTGGGCTACAGTCGCCTACGTAGGTGAAATATGTTTGACATCTCTAATCGTAAACAGCTGTGTTGAAGCCTGCAGTGACGTTTTTCATTATTGTTATAGCAGTCCACTCCTGTTTGTCATTGTGCACGAAACTTCACGCCAATAAATCATTAGAAATATTGCTAAATTGTGTGCGACGTGTCTCAACTTTAAGTAATATGTTATTTATCTTATTTCCACGATGGCACGTATTTTCTGTCTGTGTTCGCGCGTTCACAATAAACCCAATGAGTGCGCGCGCACACACACAAACAAACTTGCAAACAAACGTCACATACAGATGCTGTGGTTAAATTGGGCTGGGGCTCTGCACAAATCCTCCTATTTTGTGTTCTGATCATGGTACTGATTTGTTCTTAGATTCTCTGCCCGAGCCCGAACTTGATCTGACGCGGAATACCGCGGGACCCAATGCAATAGATTTTGTGCATGACTAGAGATGATGGCCGAGTGCGAGTGTGCTCACGAACGGTAATGGACTAACTCTGTGTGTGCGGCCTGCGGGAGAATTTAAAACGATTCAGGACTCCAGCAAAATATAAATATCTATGAATTAAACATATAAAAACTAATAAATTGTTGTTCATGTGTTGCAGAAAAGCAACAAAAACCACTAAAACAATAGAAGTGATTTACAGGCCAAAGTTATGTTTGCAGCGTTGAGCGATGTAGCCAATCACAGACATAGGTGTTGATTTCTTAAACGCAATGGTCAATCAAAAGCATTTAAGATTGAATCCCCTCACCGCCAGGGTCGGGTCTACGGGGGGGCTGAATTTCCTTATGCCCCCCAAAAATGTCCAGCCAACCTTAAAAAGCGGAGTGTCTTTAAACAAAAATGTCTTCTTTAGCCAAGCGCTAGTGTTTACAGCTCCCGCCCACCCTCATCTAATTAGCTTATTCAAACCTTAGCTGTCTTTTCAGCAGTATTTAAGTCACAGGAAAAGCACTACTGTTCTCTATGACGGTAACTAAAAAAAAAACACATCTATAAAATATATATCAGAAACAATGCAATTTAGTATTACATAAACGTAATAACCCAACACATATTAATTTAAAACTTAAAACAGTAAAACATGCCCAAAATATCCCATTATCCTTTCTTGGACTCACCTCATTATTTATTCATTCAAATACAACAGCCAATGGCAAGTCTCCAGCAGCATTTAGTGTGTTTGTTTTAGACGTAGTTCTGTTTATTAAAATTAGAATATGCAGTTTGTTTGTGGCATACTATATAGTAGATATAAATGATATAAGATGGTAATACAGTAAACATACAGTATTGTAACAGCTGAGCATCGCGTGCAGTTTTAAATTAAAATTTTAGCGGTTTTGTCATCGTCATTCATCAGCTCATTCAGCTCGCGTTTGAGGAAAACTTCACACGCAAAAATCTACAGACTTTTAAGTTCAGGAGCAGCTTTCATTCCGCAAGGTCATCGTAAGGTAAAACGTTGTATTTTATAATGTTGCGTTGTATTATAATATCTAATTTGCTGTAATATGAACAAAGCAGTGTGATTTATCTTTGGTCTCGTCGCAAATCACACTTACAGTATTTTAGGGCTTGTGCTTTTGTCTGGTGCTGTTATAGGCAAACAGGATAACCTTTGACGAATTTGTCATGCATGTCAAATTGCATGATGTTTCAAAATATATTATTTAAAGCGTTGTGCTTTGTTGTGATATTTGAGGTTGCTGCAGCAGCATGTATGATAGGGTCAGGAATTAATGACAATACATCACATATATCACATTGAAAATACATTATTTTAAATGGAGAAAATGTTTGAGAAGTGGAAATAAAGTTTCTAACAAGTGTTTATTTAGAATAAAGGCATATGTTGGGTAGGGTAGGTATAAGAATGGCTTTAATTTATCTATAAGTGAAATAATAGATTAAATGGAGTGTAAACATTAATAAAATATAACTATATGTACAGCTTTGTATTCATATCACCTGCTTGCCTGATTTCATTAACTGTGACTAAATGTGTCAAACTAGTGTAATCATTATAACATTATAAATCATTAATCTAATTGCATCTACTTTTAAAATTTGAATGTGCAAAATGACATATAAATGGCCTTTTATTATAAGACATATGCAAAATAATACTGGATTGAAACATCCATAATTTTAGTGTATGAATCATTTTAGTCGAGAAATGGCTGCCCACCCAAAAATCCTGACTGCCCCCCCAGTCCAGCAAGCCTAGTAACGGGCCTGCTCACCGCTCAAAACAGACTTTTTGTTCAGTTCTGAATTCTGCATGCTGGCAAATCCTCTGATTATAACAAACAATGTAAGCTAGGTGGTTAATGTAAATTAAATCAAAACTTTACCTGTTACCAGTAGGCTTCCTGTTGATAGGCTACTACAATAATGCAAAGTAGGTAGGCTCTTAACCTTGCAGTTTTCACATTTCATGTAAGACTCAATTTCTCCATTTTCTTTACACAAAACTCACCAAAAAGTGCCATTTAGTGGTTTATGTAAAAAAAAAATAATAATAATAATAAAATATTTAAGCTCTGGTCCATTAATATTAACAAATACTTCTATAAATGTAATAAAGGATATTTGCAAAAGTCAATTTTAAAAAGATTTAAATAACATTTATTTTTAACGTTAAATAACGAGATATCTTATTTTACAAAACAATGTTCTTCCAGACAACCAATTTATGTGACATAGAAAGATATCACAAAGAATGAAAAGGAAATCCCCCCATCCCCCCACAGCTGTAAACCTAGGGGAAACACTGCCCGCCCTCTTTACGTGCGTCCTAATCTGGTCCTAATGCCTGTTTAGTTGTCCGTGGATTTGCCTATATTTGGCATTGAAAACGGAAGCTTCTTTAGACACTAAAAATCTATTTTCCAATCGATTCAATTAGGGCTGAAACGATTAGTCGACATTGTCGACAATAAAAATTTGTTGACAAATATCTTTGTTGTCGAGTAGTCGTGTCATCTCACTTAACTAATGTAAGGGCCTGCAATGTCGTGATTTGACTGCTTCGTTTTTTTATTAAAAGAGAACAGAATATTTAAACAATGCTTAGAAAGCATTTGTGTGTAATTTGAGTTGGACAGAAATCCAAAAACTTAAGATAATGACCTGCTCAAAGTTCATTAAAACAACTATTTCAAAAGCTAAAGTGATTGTCTTTTATTATTTATTAGTTAGAATTTGTATAACTTAATGTTTTAACTAATTGAAAAAGGTGAATAATCGCTCAAAACATACTGATTAGTCATTGAAATAATCAATGATTAGTCGATTAATCGTTCTAATAATCGATAGATTAATCGATTATCAAAATAATCGTTTGTTGCAGCCCTAGATTCAATAAACACTTATGTCTCAAAAATCTAAACAGACTTTTTCACAAAAGTGACAGCCCTAGCAGCTACATGTCAGCTATACTGTAAACTGTAAAGCAGTGTGGGTCAGTTACTTTTTTGCGAGATCAGGCTTTCTTGCTTAGCCAGATAGTTGTGTTATGCCTACCCTCTTAAAGCCAATACATTTTCATCTTTGATCTAATCAAGTTTGTGTTGTCACAATAGTGGAATTTCAAATTTCTATATAATTCTTGTCAGGAAAAACTTCGGAGTCAAGTGCAAGTTAACAATATTTATTTAGAAAAATAGAATGAGAGATCTGGAGAGCAAAGTCACTGGTAGATCCACACACGGCACACACCCGTTGACTCACTCTGGATGATAACACTACTGTGGGAATGAGGCACTCCCACAGTAGGAGAGAGTGAGTCGGCGCTACACGATAATCCAGTACAGATCCGAAGGAAGAGAGAGAGCCACCCACGCACTCCATCGAGAACACCAGCACAGTCACCGCACGCAACAGAGGGATGAAACACGCCGTCCTGAAGGTGGATGACAGGCGGAGATGGAAGATGGTAAATCCAAGTTCTCAGACGGGTAATCCACTGTGAAATCCTGATGTAGAAGAGCCACCCGAAAACCACTGGTCACCGCTTAAAAACGAAGCGAACCAGCTGTACCGAGAGACAAACAAAGTCAATGAGTTCCAGTAATCCACAAGCGAGCGATCCGGGCGAAGACGAGTCCCGAAAGCCGAAAACCAAACCTGGGGTAACAAGAGGAAGAGACAGAGAGCGACTGACAAGACAAGGCAGGGCAGCAGGACTGTGATAAAACAATGAGCGCGCAACGAAAGACTGGACTACGTGCAATATAAAGGAAAAGGTAAACCAGACACCACCGGTGAACAATTACCGAAACAAGGGGGCGGAGTTAGTGAACACATGAGGAACCGGCACCACAGGTAAACAACACACACACACAGATCACACAGCCATCGATCACCCAGCAGTCATGACAGTAGCCCCCCCTCCACGACCGGCACCAGACGGACCAGGAGACTCACCCTGTCGCCGACGGAGGTCCTCGATCAGCCCAGGATCCAGCAAATCCCGACCCGGAACCCAGCTCCTCTCATCAGGACCGTATCCTTCCCAATCCACTAAATACTGAAATCCTCTGCCCCTGCGGCGGGAGTCTAGTAACCTCTTAACAGTATAGACAGGGGCACCATCCACTAGACGAGGGGCGGGGGGATTAGGGGCAGAGACAGGAGGGTTATAGCGAGCAAACATCACAGGTTTAACCTTGGATACATGAAAAACAGGGTGAACCCGACCAAGAGAAAGGGGTAACTTAAGCTTTATCGTCACCGGATTAATGACCTTAGAAATACTGTATGGCCCAATGAATCTCGGAGCCAGCTTACGAGAAGGCTCACGGAGAGACAGATCCTTGGTAGAAAGCCATACCTTTTGACCACAAACGTAACGGGGTGGAGGTCGCCGATGACGATCAGCTGCAGCTTTGGTTCGTCTGGAATTAGATAATAACAGTGTCTTAGCTCTCCTCCAGGTGCGTCTGCACCTGCGTACGAAAGCTAACGCAGACGGAACCGCTGCCTCGGGCTCCTGTGATGGAAACAGCGGAGGTTGATAACCGATGGAAAGTTCAAACGGGGATAAATTGGTAGACGTAACGGGAAGAGAATTATGAGAATACTCAACCCACGGGAGCTGATCGCACCAGGAATTCGGATATTGTGACGACAGACAGCGGAGCGTTCTACCGAGATCCTGATTAGCTCGTTCGCATTGCCCATTGGTCTGCGGGTGATAACCAGAAGACAAGCTGGCCGTGGCGCCAATTTGTCTACAAAACTCCTGCCAAAAACGAGTGATGAACTGAGGACCCCTATCTGACACTACGTCAGTCGGAATACCATGTAACCGAAAGACGTGATTAATCAAAACCTGAGCCATCTCTTTTGCAGAAGGTAGCTTGGGCAGGGGAATGAAATGAACCGCCTTAGAAAAACGATCCACCACAGTTAGAACAACAGTGTTATCATTAGATGCCGGTAAGCCAGTGACAAAATCAAGGGCTATATGAGACCAGGGGCGGGAGGGCACGGGCAAAGATTTAAGCAGACCAGCGGGTGGTAAATTAGATGCTTTATTACGAGCACAAACCGAACAGGCTAGTACAAACTGTCTGACGTCAGTGGACATAGAAGGCCACCAAAAAACGCTGACGGACGGCAGCCAACGTTCTCCGAATACCTGGATGGCCGACAAACTTGGACTCGTGACCCCACCGGATGACATCAGAACGTAACCGCTCAGGAACCCATAGGCGACCCGCTGGACACCCCTCCGGAACTTCCCCCTCCCGGCCGGCCTCTCTCACCCGCTGTTCGATTCCCCATACGAGGGCGCCGACCACCCTCCCCTCCGGGAGAATGGTCTCCGCCCTCTCCGAATCGGACTTCTCGAACAGACGGGAGAGAGCATCAGGTTTGGTCTTTTTCGAGCCAGGCCGGTACGAGAGGGTGAAGTTGAAACGATCAAAGAAGAGTGCCCAACGAGCCTGCCTAGATGTTAGTCTTCTGGCCGAACGGATATATTCAAGATTTTTATGATCCGTCCAGACCAGAAAGGGCTCCGAGGTTCCCTCCAACCAGTGACGCCATTCACCCAAAGCGAGTCTAACCGCCAACAGCTCCCGATTCCCTATGTCGTAATTACGTTCTGCTGGGTTTAACCGGTGAGAGAAAAAAGCACACGAATGTACTTTCCCATCAATAGACGATCGCTGTGATAAAACGGCGCCTACCCCGACATCAGATATATCCACTTCCACTATAAATTGTTTAGCCAGATCGGGAATAGAGAGGACAGGCGCAGAGATGAACCGGGACTTTAACACATCAAAGGCCTCCTGAGCCTCTCTATTCCAACGGAAACATACGTTAGGTGAAGTGAGAGCAGTAAGAGGCTTAGCGATCTGACCAAAATTTCTGATGAAACGCCGATAAAAATTGGCGAACCCCAGAAATCGCTGAAGCTCCTTCCGAGTGTCGGGTACTGGCCAATCGGCAACCGTCTTAACCTTAGCGGGATCGGGACGACTTCCCGTGGAACTCGCACTTCTCCGCCTTAACGAATAGTTGATTCTCTAAAAGCCGTTGTAAAACCATGCGAACGTGCTGAGTGTGTATCTGCATGGTAGGAGAAAAGATGAGAATGTCATCGAGATACACAAAGACAAATCTGTTAATCATGTCACCCAGCACTTCATTGACCATGGTCTGAAAGACAGCTGGAGCGTTACAAAGACCGAACGGCAGAACGGAATATTTCTCCTCTCTTTCTGGTTTAGCTAGGGAAAATATACGACCCTTAGGCGGAGAAGTGTTGGGAAGTAGTTTGATCTCGCAATCATACGACCGATGAGGAGGCAGAGAAGTGGCCCGGGACTTACTGAAAACCTGATACAGATCCGAGTACTCCGCCGGGACCCCTGAGAGATTGATAGCCGGAAACCTGCGAGACAGAACAAGAGACAAGAGAAGGAGCAGGACCAAGACAAGAAACATAACACGAAGACTTCCAAGATAACACAACATTGTTCTGCCAATCAACGTGAGGATTATGTTTGGATAACCAGTCATGACCTAAAATGACTGGTGATTGTGAATCCTCTAAGATGTAAAACTCAATTTCCTCACGATGATTGCCAGAAACAAACAAACTCACAGGGGGTGTGCGGTGCGTGATCACAGCCATATGCTGGCCCTTCAATGTCCAGGCAGACAAAGGAGAGGAGAGAGGGATGAATGGGATACCCCAGGACTTGGCCAACCCAGCATCCAAAAGACACGCCTCCGCACCGGAATCCAGCAACGCCTGTGAATGGAAGGAATTAATGATGACAGGAAGTGTTGTGCTGCTTACGGGAGACTTAAATGACGATGCGCCCACCGAGACTCCCAAGTTCATCGGTGGGCGTGAGCTTTTTACTGGACATGTGGCCGCCAGGTGCCCCGGCTTGCCACAATATAAGCAGAGGCCATTAGACAGACGTCGATTTCTCTCACCAGCAGAGATACGAAACTTGCCCAGCTGCATAGGCTCCTCGGAGGGCGTCTCTGAAGCGGTCTCCCCTGGTTCCGACATCAGATGGCGAAATGAGCGACGCAGATCTCTCTGCCGATGGCGAGACTCAACCCTCAGAGCCAGATCGATGGCAGCTTCCAGTGACGTGGGTGGCTCCCTCAGTGCAATCTCGTCTTGAATGCCCGGTGTGAGACCCTCAAGAAATTGCGCTCTTAATGCCGCGTCGTTCCAGTTGCAGCAAATAGCGAGAGTCTTAAATCTTATAGCAAAGTCCGTAACGGAGTCATTATGTTGCCGTAATCTCACCAACTCAGCCGCTGCCATGTCCCCCTTGAGTGAGCGATCAAACAATTTTAACATCTCCTTCTCAAGAGCCTCGAATGAAAATGTAAATGTAGCTTTAGCCCCCCCAGGCGGCCATACCCCAGTCTCTCGCTCTTCCCGTGAGTAACGTCAGAACATAGGCCACCTTGGAAGTGGATGAAGAAAATCGACGGGGTTGGAGCGCAAAGACGAGAGAGCACTGTTGCAAAAGATCTGCAGGTGTTGGGGTCGCCATTGTAGGTGGGGGGTGTTGCCGTGTGTGGCTCCCGTTCAATCGAAACGGCTCCTCCGGATGAGGCTGGAGCTTCATAGTGAGGAGTCACTTGGTCCAAGCGATTGCTGAGCTCCTTAAGTTGCTCAGACAAGATACTGAAATCTCTGGCAGCAGCAGACAATAATGATGAATGTTGATCGATGGCCGCCCCCTGCTGGTGAAGGGCGGTCTGCACCTCCAGACTCTCTAAACTTGCTGACTCCATTAGTGGCGCGCTCATCTGTCAGGAAAAACTTCGGAGTCAAGTGCAAGTTAACAATATTTATTTAGAAAAATAGAATGAGAGATCTGGAGAGCAAAGTCACTGGTAGATCCACACACGGCACACACCCGTTGACTCACTCTGGATGATAACACTACTGTGGGAATGAAGCACTCCCACAGTAGGAGAGAGTGAGTCGTCGCTACACGATAATCCAGTACAGATCCGAAGGAAGAGAGAGAGCCACCCACGCACTCCGTCGAGAACACCAGCACAGTCACCGCACGCAACAGAGGGATGAAACACGCCGTCCTGAAGGTGGATGACAGGCGGAGATGGAAGATGGTAAATCCAAGTTCTCAGACGGGTAATCCACTGTGAAATCCTGATGTAGAAGAGCCACCCGGAAACCACTGGTCACCGCTTAAAAACGAAGCGAACCAGCGGTTCCGAGAAACAACAGTCGTTAGAGTCAATGTAATCCACAATGGTAAAAGGTGTACTCCACTCACGGGTCATGATGCAAACTGAAGAGAAACAGAGACAGCTGGTGTACCGCCTAGAAACGAAGCGAACCAGCTGTACCGAGAGACAAACAAAGTCAATGAGTTCCAGTAATCCACAAGCGAGCGGTCCGGGCGAAGACGAGTCCCCGAACGCCGAAAACCAAACCTGGGGTAACAAGAGGAAGAGACAGAGAGCGACTGACAAGACAAGGCAGGGCAGCAGGACTGTGATAAAACAATGAGCGCGCAACGAAAGACAGGACTACGTGCAATATAAAGGAAAAGGTAAACGAGACACCACCGGTGAACAATTACCGAAACAAGGGGGCGGAGTTAGTGAACACACGAGGAACCGGCACCACAGGTAAACAACACACACACACAGATCACACAGCCATCTATCACCCAGCAGTCATGACAATTCTTATAAAAAATAAATTGACACAAGTCACAAATGTATGTGAAAAAAGCATAATTTGCTGAAAAGCGAATACTTTACATCCTTGTCTTTTAAACAAACAAATTAACACTGACCTGAGTGATTCTGTGTGGAGCTTATCGTAATGTATCCGCTACACAGTTCTCAATCGTTTTTTGAAGAGTCGTGGGGTGGATCTTCTGGCAGGCCTCTAAATATAAAGGCAAAGAAGGAAAAAAATCAGAAAAGTATTACAGTACATTAATGTAGCTGAAGCAGTAATTGAAAAAATTGTTGTAGCCTTGTAGTTTCAACATTTCAAGATGAACCCTTTTATGTCTCAGGGGAGATCACGTGATCGTGACGTAGCCTGTGGGAACTATGTATAGGAATGGTAAGACAGACAAACAAACTAACAGGCATGAAAACGGGTCATGGGTGAAAAAGGTGAGAAGGGTGCTCGAGGGCCGATGTGGCCTCTGATGGGGCCGGGAGGTGGGGGGACTCCCCCAGTATAAATATTATGGCCTCATTAGGGGACATGCTGTAACTTAACTTGTTAATTTTTCAGGCGTATGATTGGCCAAGGACAAAAAAGAAGGAAGGAACCCAACATCCCCACCACACCCCCACACGTGCGCAGAAACAAAACGCACACCATAACATACGCAAAAAATACATTATGACCATTATTTCAATTATTTAATTCTGACGGACAATTTAGATTGTAAATTTAAAATGTAAACATTTGACTAGTAACTGAAACCATGTTTAATTAAATGGGTTGATAAATGTGGAAAGCTGTAACAAGTAGCATTCCCTTACTATTTTACATCTGCAATAATTTTATTTAGCCAAAATCTGACCATCAGTCGCAAGGCCATACAATTTAAAGTTGACCTTGGAATAGGGTGGACCTGAAGGCCTACATGACATTTAAAATTACTTAATTTTACAATATAGTACTGGTTAAATCAATTACATTATGGTTTTTGAGTCATGGGTTGAATAATTTTCAGATCAGCAAATAAGTGATGTTGGAAAATAAAATAAGAACAAATCAAGAAATTACAAGCATAAAAATATTAATATATATGAATCTCTCTAAAGGGTTTTTTTCCTCCTAGGAGTTTTCCCCTCTGGACTAGCCATGGGTTTTTCTCCTAGGGTTTTTTTTCATCCCCTGGAGAGTACGCCACAATTGGCTTAACCTAATACTTTACTGTATACGTCACATAACTAGTACGCTCGCTATTCTGTGTTTTTTTCCCACATCTATTAATGTAAAGCTGCTTTGAAACAACTAACAATTGTGAAAAGTGCTATATAAATAAAATTGAATTGAATTGAATTAAAATAGAAAATAACAAAGTTACAAATAAAGTAAGATCTAACAGTATTAAATAGGTAGAGAAACAGTATCAAATTAATAAAACACTGTTTTATTTATATAAATTAAATATAATTGATCTTTTTAAAGCTATAAAAGTGATTTTTTTTTTGTCTTTTGTAGTTTGAATAACATAATGACTAAAACATAAGCATTTCTTTTAAGAGGAACTGTCCCTTTAAGACCGGAGGAGCGCTGATCTATACACTGACACATATGATCAACTGCTCACTTATAATAAATGACTGTTTTTATGAGAATACTGAGAATACTTGGAGAGACTTTGGTATTACAAGATAATTTGTGTGTATATCTCCTGTCAAGCCCAAAGAAATTATGTGTTTGCGTGATTGTGTAACACGCGTTTCGTGCCTGGGCTTTTGAGTTTGTGCACGTATGCGCGCCCACAGAAAACAACTCACTTTAGCATCTTTGTCGCTCAAATAGTTAATGTAAACGATAAACTTTCTTATTAACAGTATTATTAACATTATGTTCTTATTAACAGCATTTCATGCACTATTTTGCAGTTTTACTAAGTTAAGTAACTTACAAGCGAGGAGTAGCCTATGTCCATCATTCGTTCCAATCCATTTCAATAAAAAATCTTTCAGGTCACTTTGCAATGTCAGTCTATATATACATACATACATACATACATACATACATACATACATACATACATACATACATACATATATATATATATGTATATATACATGTGTATATACAGTCTTGTTCAAAATAATAGCAGTACAATGTGACTAACCAGAATAATCAAGGTTTTTAGTATATTTTTGATTGCTACGTGGCAAACAAGTTAACAGTAGGTTCAGTAGATTCTCAGAAAACAAATGAGACCCAGCATTCATGATATGCACGCTCTTAAGGCTGTGCAATTGGGCAATTAGTTGAATTAGTTGAAAGGGGTGTGTTCAAAAAAATAGCAGTGTGGATTCAATCACTGAGGTCATCAATTTTGTAAAGAAACAGGTGTGAATCAGGTGGCCCCTATTTAAGGATGAAGCCAACACTTGTTGAACATGCATTTGAAAGCTGAGGAAAATGGGTCGTTCAAGACATTGTTCAGAAGATCAGCGTACTTTGATTAAAAAGTTGATTGGAGAGGGGAAAACCTATAAAGAGGTGCAAAAAATGATAGGCTGTTCAGCTAAAATGATCTCCAATGCCTTAAAATGGAGAGCAAAACCAGAGAGACGTGGAAGAAAACGGAAGACAACCATCAAAATGGATAGAATAATAACCAGAATGGCAAAGGCCCAGCCAATGATCACCTCCAGGATGATCAAAGACAGTCTGGAGTTACCTGTAAGTACTGTGACAGTTAGAAGACGTCTGTGTGAAGCTAATCTATTTTCAAGGATCCCCCGCAAAGTCCCTCGGTTAAAAAAAAGCATGTGCAGAAGAGGTTACAATTTGCCAAAGAACACATCAACTGGCCTAAAGAGAAATGGAGGAACATTTTGTGGACTGATGAGAGTAAAATTGTTCTTTTTGGGTCCAAGGGCCACAGGCAGTTTGTGAGATGACCCCCAAACTCTGAATTCAAGCCACAGTACACAGTGAAGCATGGAGGTGCAAGCATCATGATATGGGCATGTTTCTCCTACTATGGTGTTGGGCCTATTTATCGCATACCAGGGATCATGGATCAGTTTGCATATGTTAAAATACTTGAAGAGGTCATGTTGCCCTATGCTGAAGAGGAAATGCCCTTGAAATGGTTGTTTCAACAAGACAATAACCCAAAACACACTAGTAAACGGGCAAAGTCTTGGTTCCAAACCAACAAAATTAATGTTATGGATTGGCCAGCCCAATATCCAGACCTTAATCCAATTGAGAACTTGTGGGGTGATATCAAAAATGCTGTTTCTGAAGCAAAACCAAGAAATGTGAATGAATTGTTAAAGAATCATGGAGTGGAATAACAGCTGAGAGGTGTCACAAGTTGGTTGACTCCATGCCACACAGATGTCAAGCAGTTTTAAAAAACTGTGGTCATACAACTAAATATTAGTTTAGTGATTCACAGGATTGCTAAATCCCAGAAAAAAAAAATGTTTGTACAAAATATTTTTGAGTTTGTACAGTCAAAGGTAGACACTGCTATTTTTTTGAACACACCCCTTTCAACTAATTGCCCAATTGCACAGCCTTAAGAGCGTGCATATCATGAATGCTGGGTCTTGTTTGTTTTCTGAGAATCTACTGAACCTACTGGTAACTTGTTTGCCACGTAGCAATAAAAAATATACTAAAAACCTTGATTATTCTGGTTAGTCACATTGTACTGCTATTATTTTGAACAAGACTGTATATATATATATATATATATATATATATATATATATATATATATATATATATATATATATATATATATATATATATATATATGTTGTTTTAATTTATATGTTGCCTCAGACTTCTACAGTGATAGTTTTACAGCGTTTTGTGTCTTCCACTTGACTTTACGTCAAGAATGCAGTCGCTCTACGCATCTTCAACAAGCGTGCATGACTAAAAACACAGAAAGGCAGATGACATCACAGTAGCGCGAGAGCGGTTTGAAAGCAAATGTCCTTATGACATCTCGATTCACTCTCGTGGTACTTTGATGTCACCTGCCTGTCTGTTTTTGCAGCGCAGCATGAACTCAAACAAACCTAATGTCTGGGATACATTTTGGATGACTGCGATGGGCGCGCGCAATACCCCCCACCCCCTCAAAAAAAGTTTCTTATCGAATATACACGATTCACGTGGGTCACCTATTCTGGCTTCAAAACGGCGAATTTCGCCGAAAGGTGAGGGATTTTCATGCCTGAACGAATCCCTCTCCAATTATATAGTAGGAATGAGAGTGAAAAGGTCTTGGGTCACAAAATAACTTCAAAAATAAAAACAACTTACGGATTATGATGGGATATATAGCCAGGTCCTGAAAATTTCTTTTCCCCTTTCGACCCTTCAAACTGTAATTGGCCCAAAGAGCATTTGTTCCAATTTTTCGCATTATCCGTCGTACAGAGTCACCAGGAGATTTACCACCCAGCAGTGACAGATAATCAACCTGTAAAGAGAATTAATGCAGAAAAATAGTTATCTGATAGGACAATTTCCTTTTATAAAATTATAATAAAATTTCCTATTATAAAATTATAGCATTATTAAATATTAGTAACTACAATTTGCCTTGCCTAAATTCATAAGAACATTACCACATAGCCTAACACTTGCGATATCACCATGTCCATTTCTGCTTCAACTTCACATGCACATTCTTAAACCGATTATGCTGAATAAACTGACAATGCATTTGGTCATGTTAACGCAATAACTTTGAACAATTTACCTTACACTAAAACAGCAAGGAAAAAGTACATCACACAAAACTTAAGGTAAAGGGCGGATCTGATACAGCTGCTGAGGTAATTACAGCTAGCTATACTTTCATTAAGCAACTGCTATATAAACAAAATAAGCAATCAATCTGCACATATATAGACAAACAATTTTTTTTAAGTCCATAAGACACAGGTTCAACAACATGTTGTGAGATATATACCAGGTGTTTATATCACTTTGGGCAACATACAGATATTTAGCGTTGAAAGTGCGGGACACGGCCGCACCCCGGTCAAACAAACATTGCAAACTTTAACACAATTTCCCACACACACTTCAACCTCAGAATCCCAATGTCCTAGCTTGACAAGAAAAAAAATAAAACACAAATACCAGGCAAAACAAGAAGCCGCAGTCAGTAGGCAAATAACTTGATTGAGCCTATTAATAAAATCCTTTTCTAGCAAAAAAGAAAAAGATTCTCATATCTAAAATTAAGCTATTAAACATGCAAATTAATAAGTAGATTAGCAAGTTAATGATCAAATAAGTAAGCCCCGCCCTCCTTACGATAATATTGTGTATTGCCAATCTCACAGGCTGATGATAGGCCAATATGAAAATGGAGCATATCGCCCAAAACTATAATACAGCAATGTCCTATTTTCACATACCACTTTCTTTCTGTGAGCTGTGTCCTTTAGCTTGTCAGAAGCTTCTTCAAGTTGGGCTGGAGTCTGTAGTGACCTGGTCAGCTCTTCAATTTCAGGGTCATCAGAACCCATGTTTTTGGTTAAAATGGACTGAATGGTCTCTAGAGAGAGTTCGATCTTGTCCAGTTTAATAAAGATGGCCCTCACATATGCTGGTATACAAGAATCATCTGAAATACAAAAATACATCTGAGCAATTGTCCTATGGTTATTTTGACCACAAGAACTTACAAATAGGTTCAGGTATGAGTGTGTGCAAGGCAGGGTCTTAGGGGCCCCTGGGCTTGAGTTTATGTTTGGGCCCTACCTACTCTACAAATTACCTCAACTATAACATGATTATGGAGCACAAAATACATCAAATTTTAAATATAATAAATATGCTGCTGAGCCAGAAATAACACTGAGCAATAAAGCAAGAGATGAACCGAATTTTAAAATTTGTTGTCATATAAGCATCCTCTTTAGGTTTGAGACTATAGACGATGCACTTGTCCATTGCCGATGCCGGACAGACTTAGGCACTGATTACACAGAACAAGAGCTGAGCCCAGTGGTTACCAGTGATTGACATAACATTCCATTAAGCATTTTGCTGACATCTCACATGTACCCATGAGAAATGACATGGGTTGTGTAGTTCTACACTACCTACTTCATCATTGTTGATTCTTCGTTAAATGGAAACAAAAATCTGTCCTAAACCTTACTAGGCTTTGACAAGTCCCAGAATACTGAACCATTGGTAGGTGACAATGGCAACTAGTTTTTGTATTGTTTTGATGGCAATGGCAATGATCAAGAATCCAACTTACTCTGAGTGTTTGAAGTTGTATTCGGAGTGCTGGTCATAGAAGGACCTACATTTGTGCAAAATAATACATTAAAATTGTGTAGAATTATGATGTCACCAAAAGCAAGTTGTCTTGTGATGATAGGCATACCTCGGTCACTGCTCTGTAACATAGTCCTGGTTGAGGTCACATCTAAATTTGTGAGCAAAGCTGCCAAAAATAGAAAAAAATAAAAGCTGGTTACATCAAGGTTTCATCATGTCTAATTTAAGACTTTTTAAGGACTTAAAGGCACACTGTGGAGTTTGTGACCTAAAGAGTTGAAGCATTTGAGTAATTTTAAATGATTCCTTAGGCCAATTTAGAGCGCTTAACATCATCAATGCTCCGAGTGGGACTGCCCTCCTGAAATACCGCCTATGTAAGTTTTAAGGAGACTGACCGTCTCTGGCCAGGTCATGTGACCTGGAGAATGCCACAAGATTTTTGTCAACACTGGAAACATTTCATCACTAGATAGTTTTTTTCTCATTTATTTAAAGTGTGGTTTATGTCAGCTGAATGTGCAGAACGGTTCAGAGAAGACAACATATTTTATCACAATTCAACTCAGTGGTAATTCCAGGGAAAAACATATCTGAATACTCCACATGAAACTTCAGTCTTCTGACCTTTTACCATTGTGTCGATTTATTTTGATTAATACGTGCGAGGGAGAGAGAGCAAAAGAGCGGTTAGTTTGGAGATCATGAAGTCTTGTTTACTTTTACCAGAGTACGCATGCGGGACTGGGACTCTCTATTTCTTCTGTTTTTTTCAAGTAAACAAGCGCCCTGTTAAGCGCTGCAGTTCATCTACATTACTCACCGATCAAATAAGACTTTGGCTTTGATGGCCGGATATCACAGTCCGTATATAGCCTACTATGGCCTGGGACTCGGAGCAGGAGCATATAAGAGGACTTGTTAACGTCGAGGGCATACAATATCGGTAGATCATTAATCATTGTTTTGATGGCAACGATCAAGAATCCAACTTACTCTGAGTGTTTGAAGTTGTATTCGGAGTGCTGGTCATAGAAGGACCTACATTTGTGCAAAATAATACATTAAAATTGTGTAGAATTATGATGTCACCAAAAGCAAGTTGTCTAGTGATGATAGGCATACCTTTGTCACTGCTCTGTAACATAGTCCTGGTTGAGGTCACAGCCACATTTTTGAGCAAAGCTGCCAAAGATTGGGGGGGGGGGAGCTGGTTACATCAGGGTTTCATCAGGTCTAATTTAAGAATTTTAAAGACCATTATGAATAAATCTGAAGACCTATAACATGACCTAAAAAAAGTAAAGGCTTAATGCTTTTTTAACCCAGTGCTTTGAAGCTGAAAAACTTAGTTTATGCATTTATAAACTTGTTTATAAAATGTATAAACAAAACAAAAAAAAAGTTTTAAAACTTACTGGGGCTGTCCTCGTTGTGTCTGGCTGAAAAGAAATCCATTGATGGGGTGACTAAAAACACAAGGTAATAGCAAGTTAGAAAATCAATGAAGTTCACTGAAAGTATATACTAGCAATGTTCCCTCTAATTTTTATCAGCACTGAGCAAATGTATTTATTTTTTTCTGAGCGCACATTTCAATAATGTGAGCAATTCGCAACCACACGACCTGTCGAAAATGACCACGAGCCTGCGTTAGCCATAGGGGATTCAAAGAGATGACAGCAAATGCATCAATATGTCATTGATATATGTGGTTGATTTTTATTCAATATTCTTTATAATGGTTGTACTTTGGGAAAGTTTAATGATGGTGTTTTCCCAGTCAGTTTAGTTGAACTTAAAGGGGTCATATAATGCCATTTGTGTACAAGTTGATATGATTCTTTAGGGTCTAAATGAAAAGTTTGTAATATACTTTATAAAAAATTTCTAATTAGTAGGCTATTGTAAGAAAACAGTAATTTTACCTGGTCAAAAACAGCTTTGTTTTCAGCACTCCTGAGTGTATATTCTTTAGATCAAAATGAACGTTGCTTATCACGCACCCTTAGTTCTGTGGGGAATTTAACACAACGCACATGGAGCGTTGCCATGACAACAGTTGAGTGACACGTTATTGTAGAAAAAGATGACGTCCAAAGAAGTTTAAAAATTACGTTTCTGAACTTTGATCTATCTCTGTATTTTCTGGCAGGGTAGGAGTGATACGAATGCTATGTGTTTATGTATGATAGTTCATTGACATATTGATGTTACAGCTAATAACCATAATGCGTTGTTCTTTATAAACGTAGGATTATGAATTATATATTGAGAACATCATACATAGAAAAGATGCCGTAATGTACCCTGCGTGTATACAATGGCCGTATTCATCGTGAAGCTTGCAAGCGATCTATAACTGCTGGGGATTCCCTGAGAGTAACATTAATCTAAGGATACTTTGAATAAACATTCTAACGTACATGCAGCTTGGTTGTCACATGTCAGTATTTTAAATGTTTATTACCTAACCTGCATCACTTTTGATGCTCAGATGTTTAACCCCTGGAAAAAAAGTCGTTTGTGCGGTCTGAAAAATCTATTGCGCAGCAACTTCGACTGGGCTGCGCGGCCGCACGCGCGCGCAGCTTAGAGGGAACATTGTATACTAGTAAGCCAATTTCTGAGGAAAACAAGACAAAGATTATACACAAACATAAAATATGTTGTGGTTACTCAGCAACATTTACTTACAGGAAGACATGTTTGGCATCTGTGGAGTCTGGGGAGTAATTGTGTGTCTTTTTCTTCACTCTCTTGGCAAAAGGCTCATCTATATCTGCATCTAATGGAGATATATATATATATATATATATATATATATATATATATATATATATATAGTATATGTATTATATATATTTTTGTTGTTGTTGTTTGTTTTTAAGGATGTAACGATTCACTCAACTCACAATGCAATACGATTAACAATAATGGTTTCACGATACGATTTTCTCACTATTTTTTTAACGAAAGAGATTTAAGACAAATTATAAATGAGAAAGTGTTTATTATTTTTCAGACAAAATGCTGCACATTTCAATTTCATCTTGAAATATATTTTGTCAAATTATAACACTAAAAAAGCTTCCAGGTACTTTTTCGTACCACCTCCAGCGAGGTTCTAAGCAAGCTGAGGCGAGACTAAAACGTGACGTGAAAACCAGGCAGACTGCTGATTGGTCAGAGTGAATTGTCACTATTCACTGCGTCATCATTGCACGCGCCAGGCGGAGTAACGGAGTGGATAACCCATGGAATAACCCTGTCATTTTCAAATAGTTTACTTGTTGTGAGAAACAGCCACATCCCGAGGATCAAAAACAGCATACTCAATTTCCTCCATTGTTCTGTGTGTGTGGGTAGCAGGTGTGTGTTGCGTCTCTATGACAACCAGGTACTATAATTGTGGAGGTACTTTCTCCAATGGAAAACGGAGCGAAAAGCGAGCCAAACCGCGCCGTGTCGAGCCGAGTACTGTGTACTGGAAAAGTGCCAAAAGAGATAGTAAAATAAATAAAACACTTGGTTGCCATGAAAACAATGATACACCTTGTTATCTCAATGGCTCTGGCACTCAACTTATTAATGCCTTTTGCCTGAAAATGTGACTGGTGCTTCTCACTGTGCTGATTATTATTAGTCTATGGAAAGTCAAAATGCCAACACATCGGATTTGAATGAGTCAATGTCAACATATTATGTAGGGATGCACCAAATCTAGATTTTTGGGGTTCGAACAAATACCAAATCCATTGGTTAAGATTCTGCTGAATCAGAATACTGAATCCTACTAAAATAAGGTGTGGCCCCTTTAAGAGCTGTGTGCAAGCTGTTGAACTCTCTGCAGTCTGTTGTATGTGTCGTGCATCTCAAATAATCCATGTATGCACATTTGATGCTCATTTTAATCTTATTTTGTTTATTAAGTAACATTTTGGATGGTATAACGTTTGACATACAGTTATACAAGTTTTAATAGGGAATAAAGTATGAGTTGTGAGATGCCAATCACCTCCTTGAGTCTGTCTGGTGTCTGCAATAACTTTAGCTGTGAGGAAGTGTGAGCTATCCTATTTTTCTTTTTGACACAATGCGTTACACTAAGTAAACTAAACACCTTCGTAGTGCAAAAGTGCGTAGTGCAAGTGCGGGATCGGTGGAATTTTTTTTATGTTCGGCAGAAACCAAACCCTTTAAAAAGCCCAATATATGCTGTTGCCATTTCTACTTTGACGGTGCGTGCACACTGTCAAATATGCACACCATTAAACTGTATGGTGCACACTGTGCAGCGTGAGCGGAGCAAACCAAGTGTTTTCAGTGAATTTGCATGGAAGTTGAGCGTTTTTTGCTTGCTTGAATCGTCACCAATTGTTATTGATTTTCAATCGGTTGCGAGTGAATCGTTACATCCCTAAAATATATATGTATGTATGTATGTATGTATGCATGTATGGAGAAATGGAAAGTAATAAAATTACACAAAACAAACAGCCACCAAACTTTCTTTTACCTGAATCGAGGTACCGAGCAGGTGTGACAATCTTCCTGCCTGCTTCTTCTTCCAGGTCACTTTCCAAATTTGAGGTCACTGTTGCTTGGTTGACCTTGTCTCTAGCCTTGCTGTAGCTGTCTACAAAATATCAGTCGAGATCAGAGCAGAGATTTTCCGTATGTGTGTGTATTTACAGTATATATAAAGCTCTGGACAAAATTAAGATTCTTATTTTTTTCCATAGCTGTAAATTATCTCTTTAACTCATATGTGTGTGTGACAATAATGTAATAATTTGAAATGTCTTTTATTGGTAGATATCTGTGGGCTTAGTTCTCAAGATAAAACAATACAATACCTGTGTATGTGTGACGGATGTCAGCGTCAACGCTCCCGGTACTTCCCATTCACCCGAGTTCTGACTACATTCCCCATCATGCACTGTGACCCGCTGATTACACATCAGCTGTAGCGTATCGGCGGGTCTATTTAACCTGGGACTCTGCCACCTGAACTTTGCGAAGTCTTGTTTGCCCTAGCAGCATTTCTGAGCGTTTTCCCTGTGTGTACCCGTGTTTTGATTTCCTGGTGTTATTTTGGACTGTCTCTTGGTTTATTGATTCTTGCTGCCTGCCCCGAACTTGGACTGGATTAACGTTTATGAGTGATAGCCGCCTGCCCCGAACCTGGTCTGTTATATGTTTATGATTACTTGGATGTGCCCTCTGTTTACTACTGTTTGCTGTTTTTATACATCAATAAAGAGTTGCAAACGGAACCTAACCTGTCAGTCTCGTCACAGTATGTTAAAACTGTGACTTTGCATTTGGCCCAACGTGTTTTGTCAGGTATCTCTCTCCTTTTGATTTTGGCAGTCACGTTCTTCTGCGGCCAGTAGCAAAACACAGTCTACAAAAAATATAACATAAAAATGCATATCTTTAGAAGAACAAAAATAAAAGGAACACAAATAGCCTCAGACACCACTCACACATTGTACAGCCACTATAGTCGTCTACCTTCAGGCCAGAGATATAGATCATTAATATTTAGGACTAAGAGAGCCATGACAAGTTTTGTGCCTACATCAATTAGAAATATGAATAGCAGATAAATTTAGTCACATATGTATGCCCGTAGCTGTGGAATTTTGATTACTTTATTTTTATTATTATTATTTTTTTAATGCAATCCCTTTTTAATGTTCCATGCCTACTGCTCGTTTATTGTGTATTTATTGTAATTTGCAAGCTTTGGTTATTACTTAATATGTGTTTACATGTAATAATGTGTGTGTGTGTGTGTGTGTGTGTGTGTGTGTGTGTGTGTGTGCGTGCGTGCGTGCGTGTGTGTGTGTGTGTGTGTGTGCGTGTGTGTGTGTCTGTATATGAGTGGTATATTGTGCAGTGTTTGTGGAACTGTTCATGCATTGATGCTTAACACTAATGAAGTTCCTAACGGATAAATAAAGTTCTTTGAATGAATTGATAATAAACAATCAGAGGTGTGACCAATTCCATTTTACCAGAGTCCAAATGGGGATTTGCACAAGTGTCAAGTCAAATACAAAATCAAAATGTCAAATGCCAACTTAAATCACAGTTTTGAGCAATTAGTAGGCTTGGGTATTGAGTATCGATTGGAACCGGGACTAGCTTTGCAATTTTCCCGGAATTGTTGAAAAGTTTAATTTTGATTCCTAGTTTTGATTCTTTTCTAAACAGACCGAAATCTCGGTAAAATGCAACACTCGACACTTTATTCTCTAGATTTGTGACTTGATTTAGACTCGCGGATATATAAAATTGATCTTGTGCGTTAAATAACGTTTGATGAAGTTTCTGACAAAATAGAAGAGAGGCTAGTCGAAAGAAAGCCCCGCCCGCACGCACTCACTCTCACCGTCCTCAAACATGTCAGAGCGCCCTCTCTCTCCTTCGTGCATATGAATCAAAATCAACAATTCCGCACATTCAGTTGTCATAACCACCTCAATAAAAGAAAAAACCTACCCATAACCACCTCAATAAAAGAAAAAACCTACCCAGTGATGAAATGTTTTCTGTGTTGACAAATCTTGTGAGATGACCTTAACTGCACTCTTGAGATAATCACAAAGTGCATGCCGTAGGCTACACACATAGACAGTATGGCTACACATCCAATTCGGATGAACTGATTCACTTTAATGCACTGAACCCACAAGGTGTCTGAATCGGTGTATAACAATTGACAATATAACAAATCGGTAACACTTTACAATAATGTTCTACTTATTAAACTCTAGTTAACTACATTAGTTAACATTTACTATTAATAAACATTTAATATTAATAAACTTCATTTCTACAGCGTTATTGTTAATTTCAAAATGTAGGCTACTAAAAATCTACTTTATTGAAATCAAAAGTTTTAGGCCTATTTGTTAACACAGTGGTGTAATTTTTGTTTAATGTTGACCGTCTTTTATAATTATATCAGCTCTTAAAAGGTGCCAGAGTGGAGAAATGTAGGCAGTCTTGAAAAATAACAAAGACCCAACCTTGATGACTCGACTTAGTCTAGACTTGTGTTCGAGTCCATTTCCTTCAGAAAGACAGCTGGTTGCAGTTTTCAACCAGTCCTGCAGGGACCCCCTGACAGGCCATATTTTTGCTTAAACCCTGAAATTGCACACCTGATTCAAATAATCAAAGGTTCAAAGGCTTAATTTGTAGCTGACTAATTGAATTAGGTGTGCCATTTCAGGGGTAAAACAAATATATGGCCTGTCGGGGGTCCCTGCAGGACTGATTGAAAACGCTAGCTCATTTAAAATAACCTAAACTTTTTTGACCCTGCCTCTTAAAAGAATCGGAATCGTTTGGAACCGGAATTGAAAAAAGGAATCGGAAATGGAATCATTCAAATTCAAATGATAGCAAACCCAACTCTAGCAATCAGCAGGTGCGGCAGGATTATTCTTCAGTATAATGTTGCTGCAAACAAGGCTAACTGACCATCTACCAGCATTATTTGCAGAATGTTTAGTTATACTTACCATTTCCCAGAATGACTGACAACAGCATTTGATAGTTCATCTGTGCCAGTTTAAAAATTTCCCTAGCTTAGAATCTCTTAGTTGAAGAAAGTACAAGCTTACAATGTTATTTATTACATGAACTTATCTATTATTAGGAAATACCTTTTCAGTTGTCTCTAGCCAGTTCGTTGGCACAGCATCCACTGTGTTGGATTTGACAAATTTTACAACAGCAAACTGGTTGACCGTGTTCTTTGGGAAACACTGAAAATGTTGTCACATTGTGATCTTTCCCCTGAGCAAATGTATATTCATATTATTATTTTATATATAAATTAATACATTTTTTATTATATACACTTACAAGTGTGTTCCACTTGGATGTATTGTTTTGATGTTGGATGAACTAAATGTGTTATATTTCCACTCAATGGAAATATATTAAAATAAAATCTGGGGTGGTTTACAACACAAAAAAAAATGCAACTGGCAATTGTAAGACATACAGCCAAATGTGTCATTTGTGGCCAATATTAATTAGAAAAGTATTGCTCAATTTTTTTTGTTACATAATACATGAACAACTATGTTACTGCCTGTGCCTAATAAATGATTACTTCACTTCAGAATAAAAATTTCCTGACAATTTACTCACCAACATGTCTTTATTGAAAAAGAAATAAAGGATTTTGAGGAACACATTACAGGATTTTTCTATATGTAATGGAATTGCAATCAGCGGGTTGAAGGTTACATTACACGATCGCAGCTGAAGAAAAAGGGTCTCATCTAGTGTAACGATCTGGCATTTTGTAATTTCTTTTTTTTTTAACCACAAATGCTCGTCTTGCTCGAGGTCACGGGTGACGTGAAGTTTGTCTGTGTACTCCAGGTCAAAAAGGTAGGGTTAAAAACAACATCTCATCTTCTCCTCCAACTTAAAATCATCTGGCATCGCCTTTTTTTTAAAAAAAAGAAGGTAAAAACGTGTTTGGTTTGTAAACACTGGGTTGTATTTACGTCTTCGTCATGCGTGACCTTTCCAACGTAATGTGTGGTGCATCGCAGAGTGGTTAAAATGTATAAAAATTCTGATTTGTTTTTTTTTTTTGTTAAAAATAACGATTGTTTCACTGGAAGAGACTCTTATTCCTCAGCTGAAATCATGTAGAGCACTTTGAAGCTGTGATTTGGACCTTCAACTAGTTTGACCGCAGTAAAATCCACTAGGCCTTTATGGAGAAAAATTCTGGAATGTTTCCTTAAAAATATTATTTGTTTTATAACTGAAGAAAAGCCATACAGGTTCTTCTAAAAAAATTAGCATATTGTGATAAAGTTCATTATTTTCCATAATGTAATGATAAAAATTAAACATTTATATATTTTAGATTTATTGCACACCAACTGAAATATTTCAGGTCTTCTATTGTTTTAATACAGATGATTTTGGCATACAGCTCATGAAAACCCAAAATTCCTGTCTCAAAAAATTAGCATATCATAAAAAGGTTCTCTAAACGAGCTATTAACCTAATCATCTGAATCAACTAATTAACTGTAAACACCTGCAAAAGATTCATGAGGCTTTTAAAACTTCCCAGCTTGGTTCATTACTCAAAACCAATCATGGGTAAGACTACTGACCTGACTTCTGTCCAGAAGGCCATCATTGGCACCCTCAAGCAAGAGGGTAAGACACAGAAAGAAATTTCTGAACGAATAGGCTGTTCCCAGAGTGCTGTATCAAGGCACCTCAATGGGAAGTCTGTGGGAAGGAAAAAGTGTGGCAAAAAACGCTGCACAACGAGAAGGGGTGACCGGACCCTGAGGAAGATTGTGGAGAAGGACCGATTCCAGACCTTGGGGGACCTGCGGAAGCAGTGGACTGAGTCTGGAGTAGAAACATCCAGAGCCACCGTGCAGAGGCTTTTGGAGGAAATGGGCTACAGGTGCTGCATTCCCCAGGTCAAGCCACTTTTGAACCAGAAACACTGGCAGGATGTCATGTTCTAATGATAGGATACATTTTCTAATGATTCAGGAGCTGGTCTTTGCAGTCAAGGTAGATATACTGCATTCCTGATTTAATCTCAAACTCAACACTTTCACTGGTGGCAAGTAGTGTTTTTGCTGTCCGTGGCAGGTCTGGGTGTTCATTTTCTATCAAAATTTTTAACAAAGAATCTACTACATTGTGTTTTACATGAAATTCATTAGTCCACTGTGCAATGCAATGTCTAAGTGGTAGGTTAGTTTCTCTATAGCTGCTCTGGGACAGGAAATCATCACAATCTCCCTCATCTGCAATATTCTGTTTGACAGAACTCTCTTCTTGTGTAACTTGTTGGGGCAGCAGTGAAGAGCAATGAGGAGAGACATTTGTCGGCAAAAAACTCTGCAATATTCTGTTTGACAGAACTCTCTTCTTGTGTAACTTGTTGGGGCAGCAGTGAAGAGCAATGAGGAGAGACATTTGTTGGCAAAAACTCTGATGCTACTGTTTGAGCACAGTTTGCATATTTTCGTTCTAATCTTTTTGCCCTTTGCCAAATCGATGTGTACTTTCTATCTGACATTGCAACAAAATGAAAGTTAAAGAGGAAAACAAAAAAAATGTTGATTAAAAAAAACATACCGAGCACAACGTTGCATCCATGATGCTTTCACTGTAAAGAAATAAGAACACAGAGAAATTGCAGCATGAGTAAACATTTGTGAAGTGAATCATATTAAGTTGATCATAATAATAATAGGCAGAACTATAACACAACACTCCTAGAAAAGTGTCACAAGAAGAAGACCAAAGTCAACATAATTTCCCCAGCCTGGTCTCATCATTAATAAGTAGCATTAACAGGTACAAAATGCACAACGCTGAAATGTACATTATGGATGTATTGACAATATTTAAATGTTTACAACCATATAAATGTAAAATATTTAATATTTTAGATTATGTAACCCTGCCCCAAACATAAACATTTTATAGATAATATAAAAAGAATATATAAAACAAAATAGACAAAACTGAGTGGTTCAAAAAGACAATTGTTGTGACAATATTGCATTACAGTTTTTTTCGATTGCTAAACGACAGTGGGCACAACTGGAGCTACATGTGCAAAACTCTAACTACAGTCTGCAATACCAAAAGTCACCTGAGCTAAACTGTACATATCACCTGCAAAACTCACTTCAAGCAACCAGGGGCACCGTAAGGGGGGGGGGGGGGAGTTAGGACGATTCTAAGGGCCCATGAACTTTTGAGGGCCCCAGCCAAGGACTGTGCCGCACACGCAATCCCCTTAAGCTGAGCCCTCTTAGCTCCGCCCCGTCTTTACGCTGCGTTTTAGCGCCGTCTTCAATCAATTCACGGTCTCACAGTGCACGTGAACTTCAGAAGAGAACAAGGTGTGTGTATTTACTGCTATTTCCTATGATATCTGCATATGTGCACTTCCTTACTATAAATGCAGTTTACACAATGTGACGCTGGAGCAATACAATGCAGTTTTCTTTCCACTGTAAAGTCTTCGCTCTGTTCACCTCAGTTTAAAAATAAACAAGGTGATTTACGTCCCCTGTTTTATGTTATGATTCTAACGCGAAGTCAGCCCTTATAAGCTGTTTAAATAAACGTAGCCCGTATAAGCTAATTAACATAACCTAGAAATGCGATCGGTTACACGCTGTTTTGTTTTGTAGCGCAATATGCCAAGGAAGGATTTTTATGCAGTCGTAAATCGAGTTGGTTGTGATAAAACTGAAATGCAACTAAGGCTTAGTTAAACTAGTCAAATTATGTATATTAAAGCTTCTCAACTTGCAACAGGGTTAAGAAATCAATGGAAATCTATGTCGTAATCTGCTATAGTTGTCATTCATTTTATTTTAGAGCCCCGTTGATTAAAAAACAGTCTAAAGAATCATTTAACGTATAGCTGTTTTCTTAAAGAGTAACTAACCCTAAACCAACTTTTTTTAGTTAATGATCTGTAAGAATGGGGTTTTATTAGTGCTGTTCATTGATTTTAGTAAGTTTTTTGACATTTGGATATAAAGTGTTTCAATAGAGGGTTTTCACGGCGCGTCATCAGAGCGGAAGACGCCATATTGGAGGCACTCCGCATTACAACAGAGCAGACACTGATGTATATGCCGAACGTCGTCAAGGAAAATGGTTAATTATTGCCGTGTTTGAGATGGTACCAACAGTACATATTGAGAAAAACATTTGGATTATTATCGACTTCCAAAAGTTATTAAAAACCAGGGAAAGGAATGCAAGAAATTATCAGAGGAGCGGCGCTTGTGGTTGGTAAAGCTCAGGAAAAAGAGTAGTATTGTATTAGAAATATGATTGAAGTACATAAAGTATAAAACAATTATGCTTCTACTTGTTGTGCTTTATTTAAAGAGTATTTAATATGTACTTTAGTGTATGCACAAAATGTACTTAAACACAAATAAAATTTGCGCTGCAATGCCTTAATGCCAGTGTGCTTAATTGCTCATAACAAATTTTCTATTGTAATGATAATAATATTTTAGTAAATGGTAAAAACAATTATTGCTTTTATTTTTTACTGTGCTTATTTTACAGTAAAGAACTTTGGTAGGACACTGGCTATTTTAAATTTGCTATATAAATAAAGCTGACATTGACATATGGGCTCTGCATGAAAACTAGGTAGTTCACTAACTTATATCGGGATATGCAACTGAAGGAAGAATCGCCGGGTCGTCACGGATCCTAGAAGAGGGAGCTCGTAGGGATCTGCACCGCCTATAAATTGTAATTTCTCGAAATATCGTGCCTTTTCTTGTGGTCCAAGTCCTTCCCTATATGCCTTTGCATCTTGGATGCGTTTTCTGTTGTTTAGACATGTCTACATTCACTTAAAGTATCCAAAGCGCATAATATTCCATTGTACTCCGTTCAGTTCTTTACACCGAGTGCCTCCACAATGGCCGCGCATCCGGGTTACCGCCCAGAACGTGACGTCGGTGAAAACCCTACTACTGCTACTGCAGTTGAATTTTCCTATTGAATGTTGGGTCCAAAAATGCCTCGTGATGTAAGCAGGTTCAAGCTCACCACGCCACTTTGGTCAAGCATTGTTGACCCAGTCTTATTTCAGGCAGAATGTACATAGAAAAGATGCATTGTTGTTGTTCGCCATTTTAAAATGTTACAATGTCGTGTGTGTAACAGCTCAAGTATACAGTATGTCACTAAGACTGTCTCTGAAAATCAGACTAAAGCCTCATATCTTATTGTGAGATAAAAAGCATCACAGTTTAATTTCAAGCATTAATTTCACTATGATTTCAATCGCTGACATGACATTACTCAGTCAACATTAAAGATATCAAGTTTATATTTTCACAAAATGTTCTTTACATTATATAGGAAGATTTTATGCGGAAAACAGTAAATCACAAATAAATACTTCAGCTGGGTTTTCACAGGCATGGTCACATTTATCTTTAATCTTTAAGAATGTTGCATTTTCTCTGAATATTTGATTTAATGTACTGTATTTTTCAATTAAATTTGCATTGCACAATAAATTATCTTAGCTGCAGACATTTTAGGTATCTATAAATACTGATAACTGTGGTCAAAACAATAGCAGAATAAATAGTTCTGTATTATTAAATTACAGACCAAGATTTTGAATAGCTACAGTAGGTTGGATTGTATGTTTGGTACGAAATGGGTATGGGGGGGCCTGACCCCCTATTTTTTCATAGGGCCCAAAATTGTTAGCGGCGCCCCTGCAAGCAACATAACTCTAAACACATGACTCAAAACAGCTCAGTGCAGCCAAACACTATACACAACCCTCACTGAGATAACACACACTGTCACTCAGAACACACTGAGAGAAAAAACACTAACATCAAACACCAATACACAAAATACTAACTTGTTATCTTTACAGATTGAACAATTTCAGTGACTTCATAAAGTAATGTTTTCTTCAAATAATTATTTATTTATTGATTGATTTATCACATGATTTATTGAAATTTTTAGAACAGAACAATTCTTTAAGGTAAATGAAAATTAGCAGTTTGCTTCAATAGTCTGGAGTAACTTATGGAATTACAAAAATGAGAAAAAAAGATAGAAACTAAAAGTACATACTGTAATTCAAACAAATAATTGAGGAGCTAATCCTGCCTCTCTATAGCATCAGGCCACTACTTGGCACCCTTCTCCCTCCACGAACCCATCTTCCTTGTTCCATTTCCAAAATTAGTCTTTCTTTGCTCTCTCTCTTTCTCTCTCTTTCTCTCTCTCTCTCTCTGTCTCTCTCTCTCTCTCTCTCTCTCTCTCTCTCTCTATATATATATATATATATATATATATATCATATTTATTTGAAAGGTAATATTTTATACATATGAAATATATATATGAAATTGGAATTTATATTTATATGAAATTGCAATCAGCAGTGTTTGAAAGGCACAAAGCTGAAATCTTTTCTGTTTTGAATGTGTGGTTCACAGTTTCGACAGCAGTGTGTTAGCATTTGAACAAAGTGCTGTAAATCCACAGTGTTGTGCAGCTTGTGGTTAAAGTCATGGGATAAGTGTGTAAAGTTTTGAAAAATGTGTTCAAGCAATGAAAAACGAACTAGAGTTTGGTCCACATAAACTGCTGCTGTGCAGACTGTAGTTAGAGTTTTGCACATGTGACTCCAGTTGTGCCCACTGTCGTTTAGCAATCGAAAAAAACTGTAATAAGGCATTTTGCCAACCTAATCCCACTTTTACATCTAAAAATCAAAATAAAGATGGTTTGCCATTGCAGTCCTCCGTGTCATTATATTATTGAGCTAAAGAGCAGAATTTACTTTTTTGGTTATGCAATGTGTTGTAGTGATCTATATAGACCACTTGCGTGTTTGCAAACAGAGATGATGTTTTTTGTGGGTGGAGCCCAACTGGTGGCAGAAGACACAGCTCTGCAATAGCGGTGAAGTGTTTTAGCATTAAACTGTCATTTTTATGGATCTGGTGTTCCGTCGAAGTCTGTTTCCCTTTAGTGCATTGTTTCTTATAGCGTTTTCATCACGTTATGTTTATTTTTTAGATAAATTAAAAGTTTAAATGGCTTGGCTACTGATATATGTGCATGAATGTTATGTATATGTATTGTGTTTTTAATTGGTAAATCAATTATTTTATTGTATGAATCGATAAAGTACATATAAAAGCAATACTATCATGTATTTTATATAAAACCATTTATTAAATATGTCATAATTTTCCTGTTTTCTATTATTTCTTCCTTATATTTATAGCCTACGTGTTTGTTCTAAAACTATTCTAAAACTATTATGTTTATATACAAATTCAAATGTATAGTGGGCGCGCTAGATTTATATATTTATTAATGAAAGCATAATAATTTCAGAACAAACAGTAGGTGTCAAAAGAAGGAAGACATAGGCTATAAGATGTATGGTTAAAAGAAATAATAGAAAACTGAAAAATTATGAAATATTTAATAAATGGTATTATACAATAGGCTACATATTGCTTTTTAGTATAACACATTCAAATCTTTCTATATAAATCATAAATGTACCGTGATGAAAACGCTATAAGAAGAGGGGACAGACTTCGACAGAACACTGGACACCTTCTCTAATTATTTTCTATTCTAATTATTAATATAATTTCGTATGATTTCGTCTGTCCCTTTAAGGGCTTGCAACCATAAGAGCCTACGTTTATCTTTAAATGGTGTCTTCAATGATGGTATTCTATAAAAATGAAGGCCATCTTTTTTTTGCATTCCTATTCTGACACCCAACAGCACATAAAGACATTTTCTAGCGAGTTATCTTGCTTATTTCATTCCTGTGTAATTCATTTCCCTGTTTTTCTGCCACCACAGCTTGCAGTGACGTAACTGTGACATCTACTTGCAAAAGGTCTATAGAGATCAGCGGTAAAGGGTTATTTTAGGCGCCAATTTTTCTATGTCAAAATTATGTTTGAATTTAAGCGGTTTCGTTAACGGTCGCTGCCTAAATTTGAATATGTTCCTCACAACAGATTGACGTTAGCTACAGATTCTATTTGGATTAACGTTACAGTGCATAGATAAAATAGGTGAATTATGTTGCGTTTACAGAAAACGCTTGGCTAATCGAAATGGCTGAGCAATGATGTTTATTTAAAAGTTTTAAAGTGTAACTTAGTCTTGTTTAACAGTGTTTAATAATCATCCGAAACAAGCACGACAATTCCCAAATCTACTTATCACAAATGACTAAGCTAGCATTAACAAAACACAACCACCAAAACAATACCTATAAGCATAAAATACATTACTTTGAATAAACCTTACCTTTTTCACAACACACGAATCCAGGCAGATAACGGCTTTCAGGCTTGGCTTGCTCTTCGAATGATGACGAATGAAACTATTAAGCTTGTTCGACTTCAAGCGGCGCCGTAAGAACCTTCAGCCGGATGACGTCAAAGTACCGCGAGAGCGATTTAAAGGAGATTCCTCCGTATGAGTTCGCAAATCGCTCTCGCTGTACTTTGACGTCATCCGGCTGAAGGTTCTTACGGCGCCGCATGAAGTCGAACAAGCCTAATGACTGACAGATTCTGATTGGTTGGAGTGTGTGTGTGGGCGTCGAAATGGTTGGTTTCAGTCAGTCACGGTTCATGCACGTGCGAACCATGGTGCGAACACGTGAACAAACACGAATGCATCTTTGCTAGGGTGGCTATCTCCACGTTCTGTTTTCAAAATATAGGCCTACAACTACAACAACAATGATAATAATAATTGTAGCGATAAAAATATTTAAAATTAAACAAATAAATTAGTTTAGTTTAGTTTATTTCAGGCAGCTTAGGTTCCACACAGTTGATCTAACAAAACAACATATTTACATCAGTGTGAAACAGGAGTAGGCTGAAGCTGTTGCTTATAATGCCTACCCTTTTTAAATTATCTCATATTGTAATAATAATAATAATAATAATAATAATAATAATATATATATATATATATATATATATATATATATATATATATATATATATATATATATATATATATATATATATATATTGTCTTACATCAATATAATGTTGACAAACATAAACAAAATACAAAACATTAGTTTTGCATATAGCAACACAGTTGCACAATCCAAAATACAACAAAACCACTTGCTCGTTTTTACTTATTAGTTGGTTGCATATGGTGTGAGTGCATTAAATAACTTCTTTAACTTAACAAGTGTTCCACATGTTAGTTCCTCATGACAGCTGTTCCATTTACACCTTTAAATGAAATACAATGATATGATATTTTGCATTAGTCCTCACTTGTTTCTTTTTGAATATACAAGTTCCTCTTAAGTCATGCTCTTGCTGTAAACAACCCTTGGATACTTTCAGGTAATTGATGTTTTTTTTGCTTTGTACATAATTTGTTTTAGTTCTAGTAATTCTTTAAACTTTAGAGCCTTTAGTTCAATAAATAGGGAGTTTGTTGGCTCCCTATAGTTGGTTTTCTTTACTATTCTTATGGCTCTCTTTTGAAGCATACATCTTGGATTGGTCGGTGTTTGTTTTAGGCTATATGTATTTCCCACTTCCACACAATACGTAATGTATGGAAGCAATAGGGAACAATACAAAGTATAATGATTTTTCATTTAAATAATCTTTAACTTTATAAAAGGTTAAATTAATTAATAGTATTATTGAAAAAATTATTGTTCATAAACTAAAGTATAGTTGTCTACATATTTTTTATTAGGCTATTTAACTTTATTTTACTAATGATGTTGTTGTTGTTAATAAAAAAAAGATAGGCTATGTGTCCATGGTTTATGTGTCCATGGTTTTAATGCAAGTTGATAGTCTGACCATAGGCCTATATTTTCCTAAAATTCCAAATCAGCATACTATTGAGACTGTAAAATAATTAAGGTGATGTAATTGTTGAGTAAAGTAAAGTAAAAACAAGTTAAAAACGGAACAAAATATTTAACGTGGCATAATTAATAGGCTACACTAAAAGAAAACTTATATGCTCGATAAGTCAGGGCAATATATTTCCAATACTTTAACTCTTTTAAATATTTCAAACAGTTTCAACTAATGGTTTAAATATTTTTAATATTTAAGTCAGTTTAATAAAATTTAAATCAAAATTACTTGGACAGCCATGCAATTTGATTATATTTAGAAATTTTTAAAGGAGCAGCTAGAGTAAAACGTTGATAAAAATCAGGGTCACAAAAGGGTCACAAAAACATACTGAGAAGGATGCACATTCTGCAAAATACTTTGAGAATTAAGGAGAATAATTAAGTGTAAAATGTCCTTTAGACTCAAGTGCTACCAAATTCCAGAACTGCAACCTGTGAATCTTCCAAACTAGCCTAAAACTATCAGGTTCTCAGAGGCTGTTATAAGGTGAGGAAGTCTGAAACATCAGTCCGTCCTTTGGATGAGACGTTGAATCACGTTCCTGACACTCATTAAAAATCAATGTCTTTTGAAAAAGAATAGGGGTGTAACCGCGGCATCCTGGCCAGATTTGCCCTTTGGCCTCTCTGTCCATGGCCTCCTATCCACATATACTGATTGGCTTCATCATTGTCTCCTGTCCACCAGTAAGAAAATCACAAGCTGTCACAAGGTTTTGAATAAAAAGTGATTCATTAAAGGTTTTATGGAGTGAATCTTGAGGGACCTGCACTAGTTCAAGTAAGACAACAGAAGGGTGGAGTGGGAGTCATGATGTGAGCTGATACTAACAATGAGCTAAATGGACCTTTCAGGAAACAGTCATACAAGAGGAGTTCCGAGTCAACCTGCAACAGGCTCTTCTGATTCCACTAATCAGTTATTGAACCTGTCTTAAGGGCCTTCCCGGTGACATCACATTGAAAGTTGGTTATATAGTGGTCCCCGTTTTTTTGGGACCCATCATAATGTAGAATACATGCTTTGTCATAACATTTCTCAATGATGTCTTTATAACATTTTTCTAACATGACAGAGAGAACGTTCTTCTTTTGTTATGTAAAACTTTAACTTTAACAACATTCCCAAAATATTCTAAAAATGTTGCAAATAAAATGTTATAATTATATTAACTCGTCACATTAAAATAACGTTTTATAAAGAACATTCAACATCTCATCTCTCAATGATATCCTCAAAACATTTTCCTAACGTGACTGCAAGAACGTTCTTCTTTTGTTATGAAGAAACATTAAGACAACATTATTTTGAGATCATTGTAAAAACTTTAAAGAGCACCAATTTGCTAATAAATTAGCACGTTAGCACGTTATTGTAATATCCCATAGTACATACATGTTATTAAAACTTGAACTAATGCACTGTGAGTCTTATAAATTGCTTACATACCTCACCGATTTCTGCATGTCTGGAAAACGCTTGGATTTAGTTCCTGTCTCCGCCTCCCAAAATGTCTAGTGTATTCGGATTGGTCAGATGACTACTCAACTGTTATTGGTCAACTGGGTTCGGCGTGTGTTTGAAAGGTTACGCCCCTGACTACGCGTGGGTTTTCCGGTTCTGACTGAGAGTCACAGGCAACGTAAACAAGCGCTATATTTATCTATAAACGATGGTGTCTGTACTGCCTTACCATTTCAAGCTCGATCCAGAGAGTTCAGACGGCCGTTACGATATAAACGATCTCCGTCAATGAACGCGATTGGATTTAACTTTTTTAGGTGTCCTTAGCTCTGCCAGAATGCTAAACGAAGACGAAAATGTGTTGCAAAGACATCCAAAAGGTAATTATAACGTACTACATTACTTTACAAACTATATGGAAACACCAAATGTAGCACATAGAAAGTATTTTTTGAAATGATTATAAAACTATTTCACTTATTAACATTATTTTACTATAGTAAACTTTATTATAAAAGACTGCTTACATACTATATTACTGTGCAAACTATATGGAAACACCAAATGTAGCACATAGAAAGTATTTGTTGAAATGATTATAAAACTATTTCATTTGTTAACATTATTTTACTATAGTAAACTTTATTATAAAAGATTACGCGATTGAGTTGGTTTATGAAAACATGGCGAGACTAAAGTAAGTTTCTAAATAATAATGAAAATCTCATTGACGCATGTGATGGACATCAGAAATGTTTTGTGCAAAGCAGGAAAAGGGAAGGAAAAATGAGAGATGATGAATTTAAGGGAGTAAAGACACATAACATCCTACCCTGTCAGGGCTTAAACATTAGAGGGAAAATTTCAGGAAAACCTCTGTCAATAGTCTATAAAATTGCTTTGTTCACATACAAAAACTGTGTTATACTGTTCTGTATTTTCAGATATGAAATTAATATTTAGTTCACTAGCTCTAAGTCATTACATAATCAGTTAGCAGTAACTAAGATAGATTTTTTAGTAGTCATAAAATGAAAATATTCTTAAAAATAAAAAAAGAAGTTATTAATCATTGTTATGTAAAATGCAAATTTGCATAACATTTTTTTCTCTCCAGTCATTATTTCCAAACATTTTATGCCTTAAGACATGTTAATTATGTTGTATATATGTATATATGAAGATGATACTTAAGTATTTTTAAATAAATGTTTGTCTTTCCCAGTACTTGTTGCAATGTTGGAATAGTGGGTTAAGCAAAGGAAATTGTATCTTGCACACCGCAGGCTTTCAAGAAAAAGTAAAAAAAAAAAAAACTGGGGGGCCTGTGCCCCAGTAGAGCTTTATGTCTAGCAACGCCCCTGGGCTGAACTATGATAATGTTGGTCTTATCTACGTCACTAATCCCAGGAAGTAAACTGTTGCCTACAATCCGAGTGTTTTTTGTAGTCCTCGAACGTAAGAGACGATAACTCGCGTCATCGTTTTCGTTGAGGTATGTACTTTTTGAATATCGTTAGCATGTACTAATGCACACTTACACACAAAAGGATGTTTAAAAACGTGTATCCCATAATAGGTGCTCTTTAACTTTAACACCATTCCTAAAATATTCTCAAAAAGTTGCAAATAAAATGTTTTAATTTAGTTAACTGGGAACATTAGAAGAACGTTTTATAAAGAACATTCAACATCTCATCTCTCAATGATATCCTCAAAACATTTTCCTAACGTGACTCCGAGAACGTTCTTCTTTTGTTATTATGAAACATTGGGACAATGTTATTTTGAGATCATTGTACAAACTTTAACTTTAACAACATTCCCAAAATATGTTCAAAATGTTGCAAATAAAATGTTTTAATTTAGTTAACTGGTAACATTAGAAGAACGTTTTATAAAGAACATGAAACATCTCATCTCTCATTGATATCCTCAAAACATTTTCCTAACGTGACTGCGAGAACGTTCTTGTAAGGGGTCCAAAAATGACCCCATCCATCCGTTTGGCCCAACGACGGAATCCAAACGAGGATTGCCGGTTTATAGCGCGTTCTGTCTTTTCTGGCGCTTACCAATGACGTTTTAACGTTACGCAACTTTACATCTGACTCCAAAGATATAAAACGTATTGTAATATGAATCAAATTGATGTACATATAGAATTTGGATAAACGTTTGATCATTCTATTTACTCATGTTTACATTGAACTCATTCATTCGATTACAGATGTCGTATCAGTCAACACCGGCCGTTGTGCAGATTCTGAAACATAAAACTTGACCACACTAGAGGTCAGGCAACATTGGCCACTGTAATCATCTATATACAACTTGATACAAACCCATCCGATGATCAGAGGTCCAAATTAGCGCCGTCTAATTTGATATGGCGAATCATATACCATACAACAACTTAATCAAGGCAGGGGCAGTAATCAGAGGTCCAGGCATATCTTCTTATAGCCTGTCTATAGTAATCACGATTACACACAACTTAGTTAGGGTTAAATAATTTGGTCTATCCGTATAACCAGAGGAAATGGTTGAAGCAACTGCCCCATGCTGGCGTGCTCTTATTTAAAATACTTATGCAACCCCAGCCAACTACCTATATACAACTTAATGTAGAACTCAGACTTTGATCAGAGGTCCAAGTTAGCACCGTCTAACCTGGTATAGCGAATTATATGCCATACAACAACTTAATCAAAATAAGGCCTATCATCAGAGGTCCAGGCTTATCTATTTATAGCCTGCCTATAGTGATGTAATTGCTGGACATCTTAGTTAGCGGTATAGACAATTAGCATGACTTTATACCCCGGTCATAGATTTATGGTGACAAAATATATCGTAATACTTTATAGTAATTTAGAAGAGTCAATAATATAGAGCAAATTAGAATGAATGCAAAACGTAACAATTTATTAACCAGGTAGGTAAAACATAATTCAGAAGCCAATTTACATTCCAATTCAAATACGAAATAAACAAAAACCATTGCATACCTGGTAAGGATGGAGATCTGGTTACAGATTCCTCCAAGTAAAATTAAATACATGATGCTATATGAAAGATACAGCATCATGGGGGTGCATTTCTAGATATTGAAAGTCCCGCCTAAATCTTCTACACATCTCCTTAAATAACCAGAGAACAAAGCATATAGGAATTTGGTACTGATTGGTTGTTGTAAAAACTAAGGGCTGTCCTTAATCTGTATACAGTGGGTGATTGGTTTATGCTTAGAATGGGAGGTGTCTATCAACATTGAATGAAGTTTCACATATACTTTAACATTGAATTCTGTTGTTAAATGAGTGAGACCATTGTAACCACTTGCAATGAGACATTTCAATAGAAAACAAATAAGATACAGATTTTAGATTCTTTGTGCATGTAGCATGTCATATACAGTTTGCTTTGAGAGAAAAGAATACAAATGTATGACACCCTAAAGGTGTGTCTTTGAAACCCAAATGTGTCTCAGTGGGAAGTCCACCGTGAATCGTGGAGAGTGGCTTTCCGCGCACTCACTTTGCCCCCATGCAGTGTCCTTTGGGGAGGTGCTATCTTATTCAGGAAATTGTCTTACAGCTCCACCGCTTGATCATATCGGAGAACATAACAGTCCCGATGAGATCAACATACAATAAGATGTTAGCTCTTGGTGGTGTCCAATCTCTGTAGTGTTCGTAGTGTTCAAGTTCAGTGTGTCAACCAAGGCCTGTGTGCTTTGTTCAATGAATGTCCCATTCTTTTGCGAAAAACCACCTGTTCTTAGACGTTCTGTCCCTTTGAAGAAAGTTGTCACCTCTGAACGGTGATCTCCTCTGATTTCAGACATCGTCAGGTGGGGATCATGTCATTGACAATACATCACTGTGTGAAGCACCTGCACATCTTAAGGACCATTCATTGATTGAACATTAATCAATACTGTTAGACTCAGCAACATTATCAAGAGATTCCATAGGGCAAACCATAAATAAAATAAATAAAAAAACATAACACATGATACCTTGATGTGAAAAGTGCAAGTGGTACGGTCTCACCGGGTCAAATATATCTGATCTATAAAATTACCAATGTTATTTCCCACTGTTTTATTTGGAGTTTTGTTGAATTTAAATGTACTTGGTCTCTGGATATTGAAGAAGATGCAAAAGATCAGGTTCAAAACAACAAGGCATAACATTGAGGTATGCATATTATAAAAACAAAACCCAGAAAATAAAGTGTTAAAATAACCTTGAGATATGCATGTTACAGATTGTATGAAAATAAAACCCAGAAAATGTTAAAATGACCTCCAGGTATGCATATTATAAGTTATATGAAAAATAAAAAACAGAAATTGTTCAGGTATGCATATTATAGATTGTATGAAAATAAAACCCAGAAAATGTTAAAATAACCTTCAAGTATGCATATTATAGATTATATGAAAATAAAAAACAGAAATGGTTAAAATGATCTTCAGGTATGCATATTATAGATTGTATGAAAATAAAACCCAGAAAATGTTAAAATAACCTTCAGGAATGCATATATTGGGTAATGTAAAAAAAAAAATAAAACCCAGAAAGTGTTAAAATAACATTCAGGTATGCATATATTAGTTAAAATACGGAATATGCAAGGCCGCCTTAATGCACGGGCTAACCTGGGCTGAAGCCCAGGGGCCTCCCAAGTTCAGGGGCCTCCCAAGTTCACGTTCATATTGTTTTGTAACTTGTCAGGTTATCTGTCAATCACTCTAACTGCACGTTACATGGCTGCTGATTGGTCCGTGGTAACTTACCGTGTAATAAAATATCAGACGTAACAGATTTTTATATTCCGCGTAATGTAATTAAGTGCGCGTTGACAACTTGGCATTCCTGCATGTTAGACTGAGTGTGATAGAGAAACGGGAAATAATCCACCAACAAATGAAAGAGTAATTTCTGAAATTTCATAATAAGCACTGAGGTGCAGGTCTCTCTCTCTTTCGCCCGCGCTCGCTGCTCGCTCTTTCTGTGCTCGCGCAGCTGAGTCTGTGGCATACAGAAGTCTCTACAACTGTGCGCAAGATACTGTGCCGCCAAATAAAGAAAGGAGTTCCCGCACATAATGCTGTTAGTTGTTTTAAAGTTTTAGTTTATTTGCGTTTATGTCAGTGACGCGTGCGCAGCTGGAGCGCTGTAGTTTGACGCGACGTTAGCTCACAGTACACACATCTGTTGGTTTAGAAAGACAACGCAACGGTAAATGTGCAAGTCAAAGCGCGACAAGACCATCTCAAATGATCATCCCCTGATAGCACCATTCATATTTATAATCTCCTTATCTAAAGATCTTATATACATGTATGTTCCCTGTCTGTTTTGTGCATATTCATACGTGTTCGTTTTACATGCGTAGTATGCATAAATACTAAATACAATGCATAGCCTACTATATCTTCAATAGCCTACAAAATAAATAACTGATTAAAAAACAAGATTATCCCTATAAAGACTTATCTTTTGTTAACATTAATGCATTTTCACTTTAAAACTAACTTTAACTTCTTATATTTTTTAAACTGTGCTGAGCATTTAGTTAGTGAGTGGCAATTTTCTGCAAATTTGTATATTCCAAAAACTAAATAAACATAAAGCTTATAAACATATATACTCTCACACATTTTGGTTTTATTTTCACCAAGTTGCTGTGTGTGGTTGTTAAGTGTCTTGTGTTTATGATCAAGTGTGATATGTTAATAATGATATTATGGTGTTTTCTGGGTCAAAGAGGTAAAACTCACTCTTTTATGTATTGAAAGAAACTAATGCATTATGTGATGTAGATTACCTAGATATTACAATATTTTTTTTTTAAATGAGACTATAAATTGAGGGTATGGGGGGCCTCCAAAACCTCTCAGCCCCAGGGCCTCACATTGGGTTAAGGCGGCCCTGGGAATATGTTAAAGTAAAATTTGGTTATGCATACTATAGGGTGTATCGATAATAGTGATAGTAAAATACTGCTATAATAGATTTAGGTATGGGCATTGTAGACCATATATAATAATAATAGGCACATAATGTTGTAATCATTCCATACACGCATCTACAATGAATGTTTTGAGGGAACTCTGAATTTTCTAATATAAGCACCTTCTAGGCCTAAGATTAACTTAGAATATGTTCAGAACATGTTGAGTCCATGAGAACAATTGAAGATTCAGAATCTCATGTTAGATTTCTATGTGTGCAGGTATGTGCCTATGTGTATATGTATGTGTATGTGTGTATAGGCATGTTAATGAGTATGTGTAGTCCATACACTTGAAGATTTAGAATCTCACATTTCAATGTGTTTGCGTGTATAGGTAGGTGTGTGAGTGTAGAGATATGTGAATATTTGTATAGGTGTGTGTGTGATCTCTGATCTGTTGGCTAAGTCACATTTGATATTAGGAGTTGAGTAAATGGTTTGATTGATTCTTGACAATTGTCTGTGCTGTTATTTCGTGACAAGTAGAGGATCAGGGCGCCACTGTTCCTCCACTTATGACAACAACAGTAAGATTATTGATTTGAGATTAAGACAGTAAGTTTGTTATTGCAATTAAAAACATAATCATCAAAGTGTGACTTTGCCATGTAAGTTTCTTGTGAGTGTTGTAGTTTTGCTAATATGGGTGTGAATGATATCACTTTAGCATATGTGTTAGATTAGATGGCTCTGTTGGTGTAACAGGAGAATGTTGGTTTTAAGTGTAGTGTTCAGTTTGGAATATGTTGTGTGATGCGTGGTGATAAACATGATAGTTTTAAATGTCTTACATACAGAGCAAATTAAATGTCAAAGATAATAGTATTAAACTTAGAAAATTGCTCTTTATCACGATTTCAGTAGACATTAAACTGATCAAACTTCTGAAAAGAAAACCCAAAACAGATGCTTAAATTCAGACAGTTTGAAATAATGACTAATTCTTGGTGAGTGTTCGCTATGTGATTGAATTTAACTGAGGCTATGTGTGAATACCATGCTGCAACAAAGGTGAGAAGGATAAATTGTGATGCAAATTTTGTCCTGTTGTTAAAACAGGGAGCCAGTTCGATATTATCGGTATGAGGTTGTAATCTGGCTCAAAAAGTCTTCCAACACCAGTGTTTTAAGTTAGGAAACATGGTAAAAGTGCTACTGGATCCTGTTGTGAGGTAAAACATTTTCATTAATGCAATTATAACACAATGTAGCCACATGGCATTTTTGTGCTCCTCTATAGGGTCTGACTGCAGCTATACAGGGAATAGCAGAGTTTACCACATAGGAGACAAATCCTTCAACATAGAAACACATACGAAAACAAACAACTAGAATGTGTTCTATAGAAATATCAATGCCTTACGATCAATTACAAATCAGAAAATGTAAACGGATCACTGCAATGAGAATGTTAAACACATGCTAACTGGCTGTTAAGCCACACAAGTATGTGCCCAATCTGTATTGGATTAAAAATGGTTTAGTGATTTCCAGTTAAAGGGGTTTGGTTTACTATCACAAGTGTCATGTAATATTTAAGTGTTAAAACATGGCAACATGTGGCAGCACATTCCGCCCTTTTGACACTGCATAGTGGACCAATTCTGTGGGTTTGGCCTGTGCAAGTTATTCCATAGTACATTTAATGCACCACATTTTACCATCTGAGGTCTGTTTGGTCATTCTAATATAATGTATATTGCAACTTGATCACAATATAGATTATATTACATTAAAAATAGTATAAATTAAAAATACTTTCATTACTGATCTCTTTTAAGGAACACCATGCTGGTGTTTGTAATTTGCAAGATGTTACTGTATAGTGCTGCAACGACGCGTCGACGTCATCGATTACGTCGACTATGAAAATACGTCGACATGCGTAAAATGCGTCGACGCGTCGCTGTTTACATTCATTTCGCGTAATGGCGGCTTCTGCTCCTGGCAGTGTTATCCATACATTGATTTGTTTGTGTGCGCCACAAAATCAACAATGGCCGCAACATTTAACGTTACATTTTTATTTTCATTTAAAACGGCTTCATTTATTGTTGTGCGCGCTCGGTGGTGCCTCTCTTGTGCACGCGCGCTCTCTCTCTTTCTCTGCGTGAAGCCCCTAGACAGCGCCTCTCATACATGACACTGAATGAAAGAATGAAAAGTTGGCTGTGTTTTGTACTTGCATTTTCACGTAAACGTCAGATGTTACTGGCAGAGAAGACGACTGATTCGAGTTTATCATGAAAGATTAGCAGTGTTTTCCCACACAAACAGGTTATGTGCTTGTGCGCGAGCTCTCTCTCCTATGCCCGCGCATGCCTTCTGTAATAACTCTGTGTAATGGCAATTTTTTAATTTGCGCCGAATTGTGAGTTGTCATGCCACCGGGTTGAAGGTTGCTGCTGCCAGCACTTATTCAGCCCCACTCGTGTAATTTGCCGGCTTTAAAAATGTTAGCGCAAGATGCACGGGTTGCTTTTCAAAGCGCTCGCCTGTGAACACGAGTTTAGATTCAGATGCGTCTGTATTTGAGGGCGTTTGCCGCGCGTCTAGATGCGCGACCTGATACGAACGGCCACTTAAATGAAAATGAGACAAATAATGAATAATCTATGAACAGTCATAACAAGTCAAACAAGTACTAAAAATTAAGATAAGGATTTTTTATTTTTCCTCCTGTTCCTCTGCATACTTGATAAATCTTGCTTGTGTAAACTTTTTCAACCCAACAGGTAATCTCAAGACCCACCATTTTTTAAAAATAGAAATATAGGGGAAAACACAAACACATTTGTTCCCTTTTAGTAGCTTTTGAATATGTTTAATTGAATAATATACCTTATCTTAGGGCTGCAAGATTAGAGCAAAAATCATAATTGTTTACTGTATTTGCATTGATTTGGAAATTATCTATTTAAAAAAATACAATGAATTGCAAGGATGCAGAAAACAGTTCACTATTGCACACTTATGTATAGGCTACTGAGGATTTAACTGTATTATTTTAATATAGTCAGTAATGACCTAAAGTGGGCCGGTCTAAGTCATGAAACTCCAGGGCTGAAAATGAGTCCCACTCCGGCCCTGGGTGGTTTCCATTAGCTTAAGCCAGGACTAGACCTTAGTTTAATTAGGAAATATAATTAGTTTAAACAAACATGCCTTACTAAAAACATTACTTGTGTGCATTTTGAGGCCAAACTAAGGGCACTGGTGTATTTTAAGATATGTCAGTGCAAGATGTTTTCAGTTTGGACAGCTCTTATATTTATTTTAGTCTAGGACTAGTCTAATCCCTGTCTGGGAAACTGCCCCTATATATCTGACAACAGAACAGATAATATGTGAAAATAGCATTCAGTTGTGTTAAAATACAATAAAACAAACAATAACTGTCAGATCAGACAGAGAGTAGAAAACAGATTATCCAACAGATGAAATAGCTAATCAAAAAAAGAACACTGTATTAATAATAAAAAATAGTCGTTAGACTAGTCGACTAATCGGAAAAATAATCGCTAGATTAGTCGACAGAAGAAATAGTCGTTAGTTGCAGCTCTATTACTGTATCAATGTATTTGAATGTGAAAAGGTGTCAGCCCTGGACAGACTGGTGTGAGGCACAGTTTTTCATTGGTTCATGCTAATGTATCCCTACAACAGTTTCAAGACTAAAAATTGTGTGGCCTTTCACATCTCTATAAAGCTGTACAAAACTGTCTTTAAACAATTTTCACAGACTCATAGGGAAAGACTAAGCCAAGAACTTTTAACAGTCCTGGTGTTTATCAAGATCTTAAAGAACAAAAATATGGTTACAGACAAATGTCTCTCTTAAAAACAATGTTCTCTCTTGGGAACAATGGATAGCCCGCTATCTGAGTGGGGGGTAAGTCCTTTCATCTCAGTTGGGTGTCTCACAGTGAGAGATAAGACCGTTTGTGTTGGCATAGAACAACATTATATTTTCCTGCAACAATTTAAGGTTTTGCTTAATTGTATCTCATCAATGGAGGAATACTACATTGAATTAGAAGTTTGTAATTGAAATATGACTTACTGATTCCATTCTATCCTCATTCAATCCAGAGTGATCTTTTAGAAGACTCACTCACAACAAGCAATCTTTACTCGTTTTAAATCATCTCCCTACTTGCTTAATGTCCACCATTCAGTTACATTTCTCTATGCATTGGGGATTTTTAAATCCAACAACGCTGCCTTCAATCCTTCATACATTTCCTTCATTCTCCAGCTTGATTACAATATTACCTTAATTCATCAAATATAGATTGTACACTGATGTTTGCAGCATTTAAAAATCTTACTATCTGTGTGCTTTTCAAGTCTCAATTGTCCAAGTCCTCCCTTCACATGCAAACACATTCATTGCATTGTAGCTTAAATCATCCAACATCATTTTTCAATTGTTAATGTTTTTTAGCTGTCTTTCCATGTTGTGCATTTGCTGTCAC